>NW_024581093.1:13863540-13935985 GCF_017639235.1 Corvus kubaryi | reverse complement strand
CCGCACCGCGGCACGGCCACCCCGGACACGGCCCGGGACCAGAACAGCACCGCACCGCGGCACGGCCACCCCGGACACGGCCCGGGACCAGAACAGCACCGCACCGCGGCACGGCCACCCCGGACACGGCCCGGGACTGCAACAGCACCGCACCCGCGGCACGGCCACCCCGGCCACGGCCCGGGACCAGAACAGCACCGCACCCGCGGCACGGCCACCCCGGACACGGCCCGGGACCGGGACCAGAACAGCACCGCATCTTGGGCACAGCCCCGGGATGGGCACAGCCCCGGGCCCCGCACACAGTCCCGGGACCGCAACAACCCCAGACACAGCCCTGAGACCGCAACAAGCCCGCACTCGGCGGGTCGGGCACTGCCGCTGCTGTGTGGCACCCAGAAGCCGCAGAGACGGGCAGCGGCGCGGGTTCAAGCTGACCAGCCTGCAAATGATAGAAATGTGCTGCAGGACACGTTGCGCAGCGCCAAGGGGCTGATTTTTAGGTGGTATAGCTGATAGGGAGGCTTTGCTCCACGCCAAGGAGCCACCACGTTGATTTTTTAATGTTTATGCAGCAAACTGGCTTGTTGGGGGGAAAAACCGGCCTAATTTTAGCCATTCTACATGAATACAAGTAGGGCATGAGAATTACAGCCATGAAGTTGTGGCTTTTGCAGCCTCCCCAGCCCATCGATCGTGGCCTGAGCCCCAGCACTTTCCTTCAGCTTCGGGCTCAGAGCATGGGTTTGGTTCTCACTCCATCCCGTGGGGAGCCAGCTCTGCTCTCCACGGTGTCTGCCAGCCCCTGCTCTGGGTTTGGCCTCACATAGCTCCTGGCCATCAGCTGACTGAGGTTCTACCTCCCTAGAGGACATCGTCAAGGTCATAAATCGGATATTTAACTATAAAAAAAGTGCGGCATGTTCCTCTGCTGCATGCACAACAGCCCCGAAGTGCTGGCGTGGGTCTCCCACGCCCCATTTCAGAAGGATGAAACTTTGCCTGGTGCAGGCTTTGGGCTCGGAGCTGCCCCTGTGGAGTGCACCTGGGGCAGTGTGGGTGGGCAGCAGGGCTTCTCCCCTGGCAGCACAAAAATGCAGGCTGGCGTGCGGCACAAGGAGCTGAAAATGAGCTCAGATTTTGTCTCAAAACTATTTGTAGCATCAAAACCCTTTTGTGGTGTTACAACTCACGTGAGACCAAACCTTGGCCCCAGTAATGCAGACAAAAACTCTCCTTAAATTAAACAGGGAGTTATTTTTTTCATCCTGCAAAGGAGGAACTTTGCTATAACAAAAATAACTAAGTGAACAGAAAAGAGACAAATTAAGAGAAAGGTAAGGTTGGAATTAAATGGAAAATAAAGTACATCACATCACTAATTGAGTCAATTTGTTGATTATAAAGCCAGAAGGCACCACTGAGATCACTCTTCCTGACCTCCAAAATCATGCAGTCTAGAGGAGTTCCCGGAATTAATCCATGCTTTGAGCCTAAAAGCTGTGGCTGAAGTAGATGATAACTTCCAGAAAAATATTCTGTCTTTATCTATTACAACCTATACTGAAATCCTCATCCCTTTGTGCAAACAGCTGACTATCTAGCAGTGTCATCCTTGTGAGCATTAAGTCTCTGTCAGAGGTCCTGCTCCCTCAGCACAGAAGTGTCTGTCCATTCCTTAAGTGTGATTTGTTGTCTTACACGTGGCTTTAAATTATGTCTGTGCAATTGGGCCCAAATTATGGAGTAGCAAGTACAGAGAGATGTGGATCAGTGTCTTCCTGGCTGCATATCTACTTACTAGTCACACCTCTGGGCTAGTTGCAAGCTATTCAAGTAACCAGCTTTTCCACCATGCAACTGATTAAAAAGAAAAACAAAAAAACTCAAAAAACCAACAGCCCAAAACAACCCCACACAAGAAATCAAAAACCGGGCAGTTCAGGAGTCTGCTGTTAAATGTCACAGATAATAATATATTGTTGTTTTCAACAGTAAACTTTGAAGTGTTTTTAGAGATTGGATTGGAGTCACCATTGATATTTTGCAAACCAGGAATATAAAGCACTGAAGTTGACCGACATCCCTGGGGTTCACAGAATCACAGAATAATTTAGGTTGGAAAAGAACTCCGAGATCATCGAGTCCTACCTTAGACTGATCACCACCTTGTCAACCAAACTAGGGCAAGATGGTGGCAGAGTCAGGAAGAAGACCTGAGATTTTAATGGAGCACCAAATCCACCAGTCAGGCTTCAGGTTTAATAGCTCCCTACTAGATGGGCAATTTTTAATCCATTCAACCTGCACCATATATTAATTTTTCAATATTCTTATTAATTTGGGTTTACTTGCAGTAATCAAAATGTCACACTGCAGAAAGACAAAAGCCATGTGGAATTTTACCACCCCAATCTTGCTACTTTTACCAAACCAACTTGCAATCCTGTCAAAAAATCACGTTAAATTTGACGAGATTTGTTTTTGCAAACATGTATTGAGTGGCTTTAATTATGTTTTCCACCATTAATTCTTTATGAAATGAGTCTGAGCTAATCTATTTCATTATTTTCCCCAGAGAGAAGGAAGTCTGGCAATTATTTAGGTCACAAGATCGCCTTACTTACAGCCTTCTGAAAGTTCATGGTCCAAAACTTAATAAAAGCCACACTTAATTGAAGCCTCTACTTTTGTCTATTTATTAAAATCCTTTGACTATTAACATATTCCTCATTTCCTAAAGGGTAGAGGCCCAGCCACTGCCTTGTGCCTTTTTCTTTCCCTACCCTCTTATCTACACCCAGATAAGATCTCTGGTCCCTTTGGAGTGATTTTGGATTGTGCCTTTTACCAGGTAGATAGAGGGATTCATTTAGAAAGTTAGTCGATAGAACTGTTCTTTGCTTTTAATGCTAATTTCAGCACTACAAACTTTCTCCTGATTTGCCCAGGGACACAGCAGATATCTCTAAGAGCCTCATGCCTCATTTTACCTCTCAGTAACGTTGGAAGCATATATTTTAGGAGCATTATGAGAACTAATTAGCGAATCTTTCCAAAACTGCAAGGCAAGTGCATATTCCCTTCATGCAATCTATTTCCTTGCGATGTACTCTGTTGAGGCAGAAGCCAGGATTCCTCTGTGGCACTCGAAGAGGATGTGTTGGAGGCAGTGGATCAATTACTTGCTACAATTCCAAAGCCATAAGGCTCCTTGGACAGCTCCCACAACGCCAACTCTCTCTGCAAGCAGGGGCTCGGTGCCCACGGACGGAGCAGCCGCGCTGATATTCTGCTTACTGACTCAGAGCTGTGACAGGAGCAGTGACAGTGACAGCACAGCACCAGGGCAGTGCTGACATGGCCCTGGCAGCTGACTGCCTTCAAGAGGACACACATTTCTCTGTGTTCCTGCACACTTGGTGCTAATGGTCATGTTCAAACCCAGCATCATGAGCTTTCTACCTGTTTGTCTACTGTGAAAGAGAAAGGGGTTATTTTAACTGCAGCACAGTCCTTATCCATCACCTAAGTTTCCTTCAGCTTCCTGTGCTATCCAAACCAGCTCTCCTCAAAACACTGTAAAGACAGATTTTGCTCATGTAAAAAGCATTATACAGACTTCTGAGTAGTTCACAATTCCAGGGATGGTTTACATGATTTTTAGGGCAAATGAACAAATTGCACTTTGCTTTCCAATACTGTAATACTTAGTCTGCTCTTGATTGAATGCAGGATGCATTGTTACATTAAGAATTAATATCTAGTTTTAATATGTTTTCAGTGTCCTCTAGAAGACAACTTTTTCCTTTGGCAACCTCAATGCCTATAAAACCCAGACACGCTCTTTTCTCAGCAGCAATATTTCCTCGAAAATACAAAATGCTATTTCATCTGAGATTGCATGTTAGCTTATGCACCAGGGGATTGATTAAAGGGAAGTGTAATATGAAATGAGGGAGAGGTGGAAGAGAGGTTCTTTTCCTCATGATTTTTTTTTTAACTATTATTATTGCTTAGAAAAAATCAGACTCAAAACATCCAGCTGAAAACCTGATTGGAAACAGAAATTCCAGCTCAGTTTAGTGCCTATTGCTTCCAGTTCCCTTCTAATGGCCAGTTTTCACATGTGGACCACCAGGACTAGGATCAAAGTTGCCTTCTTTTGGGAGTATTTTCATTATTGGCAAGGCATTCGCTAGCACCACGTCCACAAACTGAATCAAGGGGAGAAGTGGGAAGTAGAATAAATTGCTATATGGGGAAAAGCAGATTGAGTGCTCGTGATATGCTAAAGGAATAAAAATCAGCTCTCTGGAAATGTTTGATATATCTGTGAGAAATCCCTGTCTTGGGATGGACTCTCTAGGAGAGGGAATTCAGCATCATATCCAAAAAACAAATCAAAACCCCACTATAATGCATTTATTTCTTGAATCTCGTTTTGACAGTCAGTTTCTTGATTTGCAGGAACCTGCCTCATGATAATTAATTTCTTGACATTGGCAATGACACAGATGCCCCTAAATCTCCTTCCTTCTTACCTAGCTCAGCTATTGAAAGGAGACTCTGGAGGACAACAAAGTCACAGCAACCCAAACAAGAGCTCTCACAAGCATCATCTGGAGCACTTCTGAACGGTGACTTTGCAGGCCTGCAGTTTTGGGTAGTGCAAAATATTCTTTGTGAAAGGATCCTTGGTAAGAAAAACACATTGCTTTGGAAAAACAAACAAACAAACAGACAAACAAACAAACCGCTCAGAACCAAACTTCCATAAAATCAGTTAAGGTAGCACATTTCAAATCAACCATAATAAAAAGTATTGTTAATGTTTGCCTTCAGCTCCAAGGACCTCACTACATCCTCTCAGTTTAGAAGGTATGGGTAAAGAGACATGAATGACTTCTCCACCTCACTTGGTGGTCACTAAGTGACCCCGTGAACCAAGCAAAGTCTTGGACTTTGTTCTGACTGGTATTGCAGCTCACAGGACTGGTTTTCTTGGCCATACAGTCTACGATGTTAATTCAAACCCAGAATTTTCTTACTCATTTAGCAACGAGAGAGGGAAATATTTGCCCACCTGCTCTGAGCACAGGGAGGTTTCTGCGCCACACAGCCACTACCCACCCAGCTTTCCCTGCAGAGGATGCTGAAACACCATATGCTGCAGCTTTATTGGGAAGATAATGAGCAAAGACAGCAGCATCAGAGCTGGTAGTTGAGAACCTTAGAGCAGCACACACCAGGGGAGCGGCTTTGCCCAGGAGCCCTTCCCCAGCCTGCGATCTCTGTGGTGGCACCTGGGAGGTGCTCAGCCCCATCACTGATCCCCACTGGACTCTGGGCACCTGGACCCCTCTTCTTGAAATGAGGGGACACCTCACAAACCTCTGCCACATGAGGAACTCACTCACATGAGGAACTGAAAAGCTGCAAGCACCTTCCTTCTGACCAGCTGCTTCCAAATGTGAAGTTGATGATTTGGAGACAAAAAGTACCCCTGGCATATCCTATAGTGACATACGTATTTTTTTCCTATATCACAGTAGGCTGAACCTGTGCAAGATCTGTAAATAAGGTATTTTTGCTTAGCTCCTCTCTTGTCACTTGAAATCATGTGAAATTTGGGGGTTTATCACAATATTGCTGTTTCTTGACAAAAGACCCACAATTATTATTTACATTTGGGGTATTTCACTCCTTTTGGTACGTGAAGTTTGTTACAATTTTTTATTACTTTTACAAAATGTCTTGCATTATGAAGAACAATTCTTATGTATTTCATGCCATTGAGTTAACCATGAAAAACATTTACGTATGTCTGGCAAGAAAGTTTTGTGAAGAGATTCCAGCTAAATCCTAGTTAAAAGAACTTCATGTGTAATAAAGTCCTCAAAAATATTAAAAATCATATTTAAAGCATTCTCATAAAATGTGTATTGAGAAAAGACAAGTTAATTCTCAAAGGCTCCATTATTGAAGCAAAAATTAATATTTGTACTGTTTCTAAATTGGAATAAAATTGCAAGGATGCAAACACTATCCTATATCATAATCTATAAACCAGTCACAAATGTTAAATCAACTGTAAAAATGATTTAAAATCTACATGACTAATTTTATTAAACTGATTTAAAATCACATTTGTGCTACCTTCATTTATTAACTGTATTTCAGACAACACTGTGTTTATAATGGATTTCCATGAATACGGATATATACGGAGAAGAAACTGTCTGTTAAAAGGGACAAGACCTTTGCTCTCTGTGCATGTTTCCTTAGCACGTGCTTGTGGTAAACAGAAATATACAAATTAAAGATGCAGAGGCCTTGTTATGTTCTGCAGTCAATTCACTGCAATTTTATGGTTGTTCTTTTCAGTTTGCTTATTCATAACACAATGATTTTTGTTCTTTGTTCCAAGCTTAGAAAGCACTTCACAAATATTAATTAATATCTGTAAAACTGTAGCCATTTCTAGTATCATTCTGGCTTTTTGAAGATGGGAGAATTGTGGGCATTTAGCTCTAGCACAGATCCAACTAAATCAACAAAGCTATTTCTGGTTTATTTTGGTGAAGCCAATTAGAATCAACAGCTGAACTGGAGACAGTTAAGAAAGGGTTATACGAAAATTTTAGGGAGCTCACAAGCTGTTGCTGGCTTTCCAGATAATATTTCAATGGGAGTTAATCCCATTGCATGTCCCTCTTTGGGCACCCAGCCCCAGGAACAGGCTTGGCGCTGATGTTGTCCATCATCACCCCAGGGATCCATCAGTTTGGTGAGCCCCTGGCAGGACAGGGAGCCTGCTGTTGGGCACACCCATGGTGCCAGGGGTCCTGGGTCTCCCTGTCCTCCCCAGGAACTGCTGCTGTCTCAGCTGGGTGGTCATCAGGAGGTGACTGAGTAGTGCTGGTGGCAGAGACTCTGCTGCCATCCCGCAACACCAAAATCAGCACAAGTTTTGTGCCTATTACAGAGGGAGGTGCAAAGTCTTCTTACTCTTCCTTCCAAACATCACAAATTATGATTCTGTGGGAATAGGGAAAATCAAAATGCCAAACTCTGCGCAGGGCAAGCAGGGAGTGTTGGGTACTGGCAGGCAGGAGTGGCCAGTCTGTGTCCCATCTGAGGGGGGCTTGGCCCCAGCCTCTGTAGGGACCCTCCCAGCCCCAGCTGGCCCCAGGCAGGTGATGAGGAGTCCCCCCCAAGGGGAGCAGTGCAGTTGGGTGTTGGTTGAGGTTCAGGAGTCCGTCCCTAAGCTGGATCCTAAGTATCAGGGCAAACCTTTCGTCTTTGCTCTGCCCTTTCCATCCTCCATGAATGGCCTCTGCTGTGAACTCTTACACGAGGGTTCACTCACGCTCGACACCAAGGCATGAACCACCTTCAGCAAAACAAATTTTCTAGAGTTTTGGCTGAATAAACCTATTCAAGGGAAATTATGTTGGACCTGTCTGTGCCCTACAGGAGGACAAAAAGCCCAGTGTCACATCTGACTTCTTAAATCTGCAGATTTCAGCAACCCTTTCTTTCAAGCGTTATCTCCTCACCAGCACGTACTGACCTTAGACGTAAGGAACAATCAGCAGGATTCATACAGATAAATATTCTAATGCACTTTATCTTAGAGAAGCTGCAAACATGTTTGCAAGACAGACACTGTTACTGCTCCTTCAAGACTCCATATGACCTTTAACATCATTTTCCACAAAAGTTAATTTCTGTGATTAATGCAATATATTAAAACCCATAAATCTGATCATTTGAAGGATTCAAATTAGGAATTATTGACAGCTGATAGAACAGAAGTGCAGAGATGAGGCAGATTTTCTCATCTGTCCATCTAAATGTTGGAATATGTATTGATTAAAATATGACATGGTATAGAACCCACCATAAATCTAAAATCTATTAGATTAACAGAGGCATTCAATTAACATAAAATGACAACCTAAGAAAAAAGCCATGAATGGGGGCCTATATCAGTTTGTAATATTTTAACTGACCTATCTGGGCAAGTTTTGAGGTAAACAGAAATGTGTGCCTGGTTTCACCTTGGCTAAGTACCCGCAGGTATAACCTGAACCCTCAGGTGGATGTAAGCCCTTGTGTTCTGTCTTTCCAATTGAAAATATTTAAATATTTAAGCTGAGCATAAAGTACAAAATTGTACCTATTACAATAAAGCCTCCATTTTCAAAAATTACCAAAAAGGCCTTTGTTTTGCACAAATCTCCTGGACCTAGAAAGTTCCTTCTATTTGAAGTTACTTCAATTATTCTTTCCATCAAAAAGCTGAAATATCCCTAAATGCAACAAGAGCATTATTGGAGGAATGAAATTTCCAGGTAGAAACCATGAAAACAACACACACATAAAGCAGAAGAGTCCTTCTGTGAGCAGTGACCCCAAGTAACTCTCAGCCCCTACATGTGTTACTCAGCAAAGTCCAGCTGCAGAAACATCTGGATTCTACAGGTGCAGATTTTATCCCACTGGATCCATAAAAATCTTGTAAGGAAGTACAAAATTTCCTACCACCGAGACCAAAGTAGGGTGCCTAAAGCACCCAGAAGAGATACCTTGAAAAAAATAAATACATAAATTTGAGCTTTCTATTCCCTACTTAAAGTAAGGAAGCCAGTGGAGTAGCATGGGAAAACAAATGCCATATGAATGGCCTGATGTTATAGACACAGAGGAGACTCAACAAGCCTCGCACTTGCCTGGCACTGTTGCCAAATAGATTTCATTTGCACAGGCTCTGAATGGCCCAAAAAACAATCTCAGTGATAAGAGGCACATTTTTTGTTATGTGTAACTGGTCAGGACTGGGAGGCCTTGCACTAGAAAGGCACGGGAATGTGAGGGGAACACTGGGATTTGGGTCAGAATATCACAGGAGGTTCAGGTTTGCTTCCCACAAGCACTGCTCATTTGTGGTATCATTTTATTTCAGTTGGACTGAGAACTGCTTCAATCAAGCTCTCAGACTTTTTGTAAGTCTGGGAAACCCTGCCCACACTGCCAGATATTATCTAAATGCTCAGTTTTCAGGCCCTGGCTTGGAGCACTTGTATGTGCAGGAAGGCAAATTCCTCTTCCTGTGCAGGCTCAAGGGTTCCCTGGAGCTGCTGAGAGCCTTGAACGACTCCCAGTGCCCCTGTCCCTGACTGCTCCCTCCGGCAGTGGCGTTCCCGACACCGCTGCAGTTCAGCTGCCTGAGCCCGTCTGTTCTTTTCTCCTTCTGGCCAACTCATCCTACCCTGGCCACCTTTTGCCAGCCTTATTCTTCCCAGTGATCAATAATTACCTTTCTCTGCTCCCACTGATGGCTTCTGGAAGGGGCAGCCTTATGTCACTGTAGCAATTGAAACCATAATCTGAGCTCTAATGAGCATTTGTCCAGGGTTCACAACGGGAAATGGGAAAGTGTTAACCCAAAATCCCTGCAGAAGTTGACAGGGAAAGGTTGGCTGGCTGGAACTATACACAAGTGGTGAATTCTCCCAAGAACGAAATTACTATGTATTATTAGTCTGCATATTATGTTCACATTTTAAAAGATACTAATTTTCTCTTTTTCTCTCCTTTTCTCCAAAGTACCACTGTTTAGGACTATAGATTCATAATTGCTCAGGAAAGCCATTGTCTGTGTTCTCTTAATATGTCCATTATATTTAATCTATCCTCAAGCCTCTATTCAAATGCAATTTGTTAATATTTTTATTATAAAATTTTGTCCTTTCTGTGAAGCTAACTTTTGTATTACATTTTCCCCTGAAAGAGAAACTCAAGCTCTCAACAAAGAATGTTGCAAACCAGCAGTATGAGACCAGCAAGCTCAAAACATATGTAAAAACAAAAAAGAGGATTTGTTACATCTTCAAATTATTTACATTGTTTACTTGCAATAATTATCAATAGTTGATTGAAAAATTGCTGCTATGAACTGAAAAAGTAGGTTTTTGTTCCAAAAAACATGTAGAATTTCAACAATTCTTTCAACAGCAATCCCAGTTTTTTCACACTCAGCAACTCAACCTAACTGGTTTTCTCTACCACAATCAGCAGAGGAAAAAAGGTTGTGTAATGGACTGGGATTTCAGATGAAAAAACAAGGCTTTTGAAAATTCTCTAATCAATTCCACTGAATGAAATCAAGAGGAAAGAGTGAAAAAGCCTTCCTCGGAGCAGATCAGTGTGAGCACCAAGCTACAGCTGTGCCAGGAGGGCTCCTGATGCAGCGAGATTGCCAGCCTTGACCAGACACAGCTGGTCCAGCCTCTACAGACAAGATCTGTTGAAATGCTCAGACTTCTGCATCTTTTCATAAATCAAACTAAACCCATCCAGTGTCTTTCTTTTTTTCTACATGCTCTTCTACTTTTATGCTTAAAGGAGGCCAAGAACCGGTAAGAACAAGTAAGTTCATAATTAGTAAAAATGGAATTTAACTGTGGCTTCACCCCCAGAAAACACCTGATATTTAGTCCTGTTGAAGGTACAAAGTTGTATTGTGGTGAGTCAACCAAGCAAAATAACTGTGGCAAATTGAATAAACAAGTAAGCAAAAATGTCTCACAAACAAATCATTTACTAAAAATACACCACCCCTTTCGGACTGAATGTCTTCTGTGCAAGCACAACGGACAGCGAGCTGAAACAAAAAGTGAACGTGATCTCTTCACAGGGATTTTGGCAGCAGAGCCATTCTGGGGTCACACTGACCCTCTGTCCACGGCCAGCTGAAAACTCAGGAGAGCTTTCTCCTTTGAAGAGAGACCACAGGAAAGGCACAGACCAAAACTGAGATCCTAACAGGTTTGCTGCAATGCCTACTAACAGCCCGGGATGCTCTCTGCTCTTGTGCCTCCTCCACGGGGATGAGCCCCTGGCAGGAGCAGATCCCAGCAACCCCGGAGCCCTCCATCCAACCCTGCACCCCAAGGACAAGTGCACATCATTCTCACACTGTACTGACATTAGAGCTAAAGGAACATACATGTCCAATATAAAGTCCCACTTTATGCTGTGTGGAAATGGATCATTACTTCTCACCTGGAAAGATCTGCCAAGAGCTGCTGTAATTAGGAGGAAAAAAGTGAATGGGGAATCACCATGAGATACAGTATTCTCATAGCTCTGAAAGTGCTATTCGTAGCTTTGAATGTAGCACCCCTTTGGTGTTAGGGGGTGGCTGAAATAGTACAGGACTTTCACTGCAAAGGTGGCAGGGGTCCATTACTTCACCCTATGAAGTGAAGAAATACCAGTGACAAAGTTCCTGTGCAGCACTGACGCTCTATGGCCCTGAGATACTGTGAAGAATAACGTGAATCTGGAGCACCATCTTACACATCACTGATTCACATGAGTCAAACACAGAACCTGGAGGAAGCCAGAGATACATCAGGAGCAAGATGCTCTTTTCCTCCTGCTGCCTACAAGAAAATAGCATTGCCACCCCCCATATACAGCACAGTTGGTGTGGACAGTGCCCACACGGGCTGCAGCAGCTCAGGTTTCACTGCTCCACACCTCACATGGGAGCAAGTACACAAATAACACACACTGGGGAAGGAAAACCTGGTGTAGGAAGAACGTAGCTTTGGCTCATTTCTTTAACAAGAAAAAGAGTTGAGCAAGAAGCACAGACGCAACTCTTCAGACCAGCAGTGCTGCAGAAGGCCCAGCTGCCTGGTGAGGTGGTCTTTGGGCACCCTAAACAGAGGGGCTCTGCCACCCCTGGGTGGTGGCCACAGAACTGGCCCCAGCTCCAAGGGCTGAGTCCCAACTGGTCTGGGAAGGGAATCAAAGAACCTCTGTGGGGTTGCAATTCTAAGAAGGATGGATTTTGTTCCTGGCACCGTATGACTCCTCTAGAAACAGACAGCAGAATACCTTCAAGGTGGGAGGGCAAGCAAGGTGACCAGGGAGGGGAAAAAATAAATGAGTGAGCTGTAGCAGCAGGGACTGCAGAGCACCAGAAAGCACACTCAGGGGCAAAAAGGGGATGCCAAGGAAAAGAGCTGCCTGTCCGAGGCAGCTCTGGGTTTACAAAGACCACCTGAAGCTGAGCTGGCAGGTGCACAGGGATGACCTCAGCTCTTGACAGAAAGATGAGACATCATACTTTGTGTATAATTCCAACTGCACTAACTTACATCAGTATTGAATTTAATTTGAATAATGTTAACAGTCTCTCAAACCCTTCAGAAGAGAAGTAGTTTAATGTCTGCAACATACACTAATGCTGGAAGAAAAATGACATGCTATTGTGTGTTCAGACATCCATAGTATTTGCTATTTGTTTGGAGTTTTATGGACTTGGGAAGACAGATGGAAATTTTTTTGTTAGAGCAATGCAAATGATAGCAACATTACTGGATGCCTTGTAGGAAGTCTCAGTGTGATAGCAAAGCCTCTAGATGTGAAATGTAAATTGAAATCAAGCTTTTCCACTGAAGAAACACAAACTAGATTGAATATGTCTTAGGAAAAAAAAAAAAAATCAGCAACTTTCCCAGTTGACTGAGGGGACACTTCACCACAACACTATCTTGACGCAATGATCACGTTCTTGACCCCACGGAGGGAGGAGCCCTGAGCAGCACATGTCCCACCACACCTGCCCAGGAGCTGCCACACTGTGAGGGCAAGAGGTGTTTTATTGGTTATTTAAGTGCAAAGTGTGGGCATTGTCAAGACAAAATCATCCTTCCCCCAGCACTTCATAAATCACTTGGGACAAAAAAGCTTCCAGCCGTTAGATTTTGGGGTGCAGCTGCCAGGAGGAGATGGCTCCTCAGACGGGTGAAATGGGAAGCTGTGTCCTCTGCTCCTGAGTGACGCCCCAGGCACCTCTCAGCCCCTGTGTGGGACCCCTGGGTTCACCCACCCGGCTGCAGGGAGCGAGCTCCTGCCGGGACGGACACGGCCCTGCAGCGAGAGATGAGCGGCGCCCGGGGCGAACAGACCTCCGTGGGGGGGGGAAAAAAAAAGGGCAAAAAGAAAAAAAAAGAGTTCGTGCTCCTTGTTCGTGTGTTGTGAGCTCCCTCTTGTGGCTCTCTCAAAATTTCCAGCTATTTACCAGCTCCCTGAAGCCCGCAGCGATGTCGAGCTGGATGGGCACCCCCTGAGCTGGCATGACTAATTCCCCACGCCCCACCAGTACAGCTACCTTTCATCCCGGTGACTTGCTGCTTTACGTCTCAAATTCTATTAAAACCTTAAATACAATAAATGTACATTCTCTGTACACAGTCCAAGCCCACTGCAGCTCGGAGGAAAGGGTGCAGCTTGAAGCATTCCCCTGTGCAGGAAAACCCTTGACCTGCCCTGCTGCACAGCACGCAGGACCTGGGGAACATGGAATGTCCTCTGCCAGCTCTCTTGGCTGCTGAGGGGTCCCTAGTGCCCTTCACCTCCGTAATGCCCACAGGGGGCTCATCTGCTCTCCTTCAAAATTCAGCTCGGTGGTAGCATAACTGCCCTCCCTCATTCCTGCGTTGCCCCACGCTGAGCCAGCAGCCTTGCAGGGATCTCATCCCTCCTTGAACTACCCCACCTCTGAATTCAGAGTCCTATAGCTGATAAGGAAACATTTGCATTACACCCCTGCCTGGCCCCGTGTTTCCCCAGTTATCCAAGTTTCTTTCTGAAGCATCCAATTAGGCAATTTTTCAGGGAGAGGAAATGGAACTTGTAGACGGTTTCTCACCAGCCCCTTATAACCAGGGTGAGCCTTGCTGTGCCTGTTTGCTGCTACCACAGCCACAAAGTGACCACTCAATCCAGTTGCTGCAGGAATCCTGGTGCTTCAGCACCTGCCCCAGTCCTGACCCTGGGACTTCCCCTGCGCAGCAGCTCAGCCCACTGGCAGCATCTTACAGCAATATATGCTTTTGCATCTACTACAATGGCTACAGAAGGGTGTCTAGGACAAAGAAAGATATAAAAAAGCATGGCTGAAGAACAGGTGGCCCTATAATATTTTATTTTTACCCAGGTGCATCATTTACCTCTGTAAGAAGTCAAAAGGAAAGCTTTGCAGCAAAAGAAAAAACCTTCACCGGGAACACAGGGACAGGACCTATCTGTGGTTCAACTCACACTAACTCCTGTCACACCACTTTCATCTTGAGCAAAGTTTCACCAAGAAAGAGAGGGAAACAGAACTATGATATCCATAAAACACCTTACAACACCTTCTTCCAATAAAACTGATCAAAATGGGGAGTTTGAAAGTGATCAAATATCAAGGAATTAAATACATATAAACTGCTCTATACTGAATGTTTGGCAGGTTTGAACCCCAGTATCATGGAAAGGCTCCTTTCTTGAATGTACCCTTCTAGAAACTCTTTTGTATGAAGATGAGGGAAGTGTAAAATGCAAAGAAGAGTGGAAATGTTGAAAGACATGATGCAGAAATTGGCTCTTATTTGACAAGAGTGATCATGTTTCTTTTACAAAAACTAAAGCAAAAAAGCCTTCAGACTACAATCTACAGCTGAGTTTCTTCAAATGCTTGTTGGATGTCACTCCAAAAGCATATAAGCCAGACAAGCAAGCCTTACAAAACACAGATATGTAATTCTTCATTCAGACACAGAACTATTGCTAAATAAGAAAAGATGGATGAGTGGCTGCAAAGAATGTGTGTCTTTCAAAGGGGGAAGCTACCAGGCTAAGCAGCTCAGTATATCTGAAATCATGGGACCCATACAAAAGTCTGAGAGTAGCTGCAGTTTCTATGAAAACCCCTGATATTCTACAACAAGAATATTATGTGCCCTTTTTTCCACCCCATCCTAACCACAAAGCGCACGTGACATGACTTTGCGTGCATCATAGGACTTAAGGGCACATTAGCATTCGGAGACCTCTGCCTTGTAATGAAAAGAAGGAATCAAAACATTCAAGTTACACAAGAAAGAAAACTTATAAAACTGCCATCTCATGAATGTAATTTATTTGTTTGGAAAGACAAAGGATGAAACATTCCCACAGACTCACAAAGTCTCTGCAACCACAGGGCAGGGAAGCACATGAATATGCCAGGCAAGAAATTTTCAATCCCTGGTGCCTCATCTAACAAAGGGGAGGGAAACTTCTCAACCAATTGTGTTCTTCCCACTCCGGATTTCAGGGACCTATGAGAAACCCAAAGACATATTCACAAGATTCCCTCTAACAGACAGGGGACCTCAGATAGCCTTCAATCAGTTTTATCCACCAGCATGAAATATGATCACATTTTTCCATTGAATTTCATTACAAAAAAAGAACATAGAGTATTTATATACTTCTTGGGCTAACTGTTCCTGTGTTAAGGCTGAAGATACCCTCACTCAATGTTTTATTTGCAAGGCCTTGAGGAGATGTGAAACTTGTAAGCAATGCCACAGGCCTAAATATTCAGTAAAAGAGTGGCCCTTAGGCAGGTCGTTGCATTGCCAAATACTATAGGTCATATTTGGGAGTGGGATGCCAGCTCTGTGGGACTCATATCTCATGGAAATGAAAAATGGAGAATGAATTTATATTACCACAGGCCTAGGCCCTAGAGTATATCACCGTGTCCCACAGCCATAGGGAGGAGGAGGAGAGAAGATCCAGCAGGCAGGAATTGTGCAGCAAGATTGATTTATTTAATTATTTTACAAACTCTTTTATAGACTTTTTTCTTTATAGTCTAATTGGACAAAGGATCAGCCACCCCTTGGAGGTGATTGGCTAAAATCCTAAAACATCCATTGTCAAAATATTTTTCTACTATACCATAAACAAGACTTTTCAAGGCTGCAGGTGCTTGGTTGTTTACATAACTCTGCTACCTCTTCTGTGAGAGAGAAAAATCTCTCACGGACTTAGAAAATAGCAAGAAAATCCTTGCTAGCAGCATTTTTGTATCTACAAATTAATAGATAATAACTGCCACTGATGCCTAGGCATCACCACGGCCAAATAATTTTATGTCATTCTTCTCTTACCTACTACTGCCCTGCTCTAAATAAGGGTGCAGCTCCACAAAGGGGCACAAACGATGTGCTTCTTCAAATGGGGATTTAAAAAGTCAGAGCTGAAGCAGAGCTGCCCAGGTAGCTGCGTGTGTGTGTACACAGGTCCTGAAGATACAGAGTCTCACAAGGAATCTGAACAAACAGCATGAGGAAAAGCTGACCATTGATATGGAAATCAGTTTAACTTTTGGGGAAACACCTCACAGAAGTAGCTCCTAATTTTTCAACCAGCCCAACTGAACTGCTTTCCACACTAGTAGAGAAACTGGTGGGACACGAGTGCCGGCAGGGGCAGCTCTGAGGTGCGTGTTCAGGAGTCTCCATCAGGAGATCACAGAATCACAGTTTTGGAGAAGTTGGAAAAGACTTCCAAGATCACTGAGTCCTGTGACTGGGCCCCACCTTGTCAACCAGACCATGGCACCAAGTGCCATGTGCAGTCCTTAAACCCTTTAGGGATGATGAGTCCACCTCCCTGGGCAGCCCATTTCAATGTCTAATCACCCTTTCTCTAAAGAAGTTTGTCTTAGTGTCCAACCTAAACCTCCCCTGGAATATGTCCTATTGTCTTATCACTCGTTGTTGGGAAAAGAGGCCAAGCCCTTCTGGCTACAACCTCCTTTCAGGATAACCTATCTGAATACAGCATACAGACACCCTAAGAGCTTGAAAAGAGGACTTCAAAACACAAACAATCTAGAAATACTTCTATTTTAAAAAAACCCAAATCTCTTTTGCCTCATCTTCTTTCAAAAACTCTGGTTACCTGAAACAGGCAAAATTAAGCTTAATGAAAAGTGACCTCACTAACAGGAGGCCCCACCATGGTCATGACTATGACTGGATCACTTAATGCCCAGGGTAGCAATAATTCCTTCTGGAAAACAACTTTTTACAAGGAGATTTTTTTTTTTTTATGAATAGGCTGTGTCAAAGAAGAAGGGAATCAAATGCTGCATCCATTAGGGATGAGTCGTAGAGTGAGCAAAAGCAGCAGGGAGGGATTTTTCTTTCACTTCTTGCCAGTGAACTAGCAGGAATATATAGCCAAGATGTGGGTTACTCTTTCTCAGCAGAGCAGCGAGTTCAGACCAGGCCGCCTACATCCTGGATAAGTTTTCTAACTGCTCAACCAGCAGATAAAAGGCCTGTCATCTCCCTCTCTGCTTTTCTGAGAGTCTGGCCCTGCACAGCTTTTGTGCTTTACTTTTTTCCTTACTTCCCTTTCTCCCTAAAATTGCCTCATTTCACACAAAACACAGCATTTTCTATGTTACATACTATTAAGCAAACCAGAAAAAGAAATACTTTTTGGTTGAGACTGATTTTTTTTTCTTTCCTTTTATTCTGCAAGACAGCCAAACCAAAAAGTCAATTGTTAGCACAGTCATAATAGGGACAAGCAGTCTGCACTCAGCATTGTGGGTTAGAGAGCAGAGTGGGCCAACACCACATCCCCAAGTTCAATTCCCACTACCAAATTTGGTGAAAGAAGAGATCCATAATGAGAGGGAACCCTGGATCCATAGACCTGTAAAAATCCTGTTGCCTCTAAATTTGATCTCAGCTTCACGGCTCAGGTCCCAGTCGAGTGCATGCCCACATTTGCTACATGAACTTTTGCTCCCTCCCCAACTTGATTAAGAGCAAAGAAAGTAACAGATGGATCCATGCTGTTCCTTTGTAGCCGGGAGATTAATGTTTGCATTGCATCAGGCTGCTCGCAGCACACCAGGGAACGCTGCCGTTGTCGCTGCCCCTGGCACCTGCACCCGCTGCCTCCAATCCGTGCCCGAGGCAGACGGGCTATGTAAGGGAATGCCGGCACTGTGTTCTTTGGGCTTTAAATATCCCAATGCTTCGGAAGCATGACACGGTGTGAAAAATGGCCGTGCCTCGAATAGCGAGCTTTGCTGCGCTTTGCCACTCACTGATGGCAGCTCACGCTCTGCTGTGCATCACTCTGCTAAAAGGCTGTCGCCCAGCGTGTCCTAAAGAAGGGTGTCAGTAAACAAACGTGGGGGCTTTCTCCAGCGTGCTGACCCCCGTGGGTAATACCAACACGAAGCCAGGATGTGCTCCAAATGTGCACCAGTAGAGCTAAAAGTCAGCTTCTGCCACTTGTAAAGAAAAAAAAAGGAGATTTAGCCCAGCTCTGCTGTTGGCACAGGTACCCTCAGCCACAGGCAGCTCACCCCCACATGCCACCCTCCCCATGCAGCAGACAGGAGCTGCATCTTCATATTCCATGGCCAGGGTCTGACAAAGCAATGGCACAGTATCAGTGGGGATGAAAAGAGGTGGTTTTGTCTGTGCTATCAGGATTAGATGCTGTGGGTGCCAAGCCCCTCGCCCTCCTGGATCCGGGCTGAATAGGGCTTTGAGTAACTTACAACTTCAAAACTCAGACAAAAAAATAAAAACAAACCAAATTTGCTCATATTTACTCAGAAGGTTGTGTCATTCCCTGTAGCTTTCGCTGATTTACCCAACACTTAGAACTTCCCATCCCGAATGCAAAAGCCACTGTTTTCCCCTGGGCATTATGACAGGTTTTTTGCTCCATGTCCTGGATCTCCAGATGATTAAAGAAAAATGTATTCAGGGAAGCCACCTTCTGGCTGAGCCAAGCCAGTCATGTTGGGCCAGGAGGCTGAACACTGGGGTGATACTGGGGTGACACTAGGGAGGGCATTGGGCAGGCTCAGGGGGTGCAAGGCTTGAAGAAGAACTCACCACAAACACTTATTTCATCCCCTCTCTGTGAAAGAGGACAGACTTCATATGATTTACTGAGAAATCTGTGAATTTTAATAACTGCTCCCATTTATCAGGACATAGCATACTGTATCTTTTGCAGCTGTTTAAAAACAGTGCTTTCAAATCAGTTTCACCACAGACTCAAAAAAAAAACCCCTAAGACAAAATTGAAAACCAAAAACCAGCCATATGCCTACTTGACCTAGGATACATAAACCTGTTGTTCAGTCCAGAGGAGGGATTACAGCATTACTTTTTAGTAAGTTGCTTTTCATATGGAAATTTCTTTTCACAGTAAAGCTCTGTATTTAATGGCATCAACATAAAAAACATCCCTATTTTTAGTTCCCCGATCGTGGACATATAGATTTTTATAGTGTCTGCAAGCATACATTAACGTTAATTTCCCCATTCTCCTTTGTACTTTGTTAATGTCACAATCTGCTGTAAAACCTTGCCAAGTTTCTTAACTGTCATGTTAATTCCAAGACCCAGTCTGCACTCTCTGACATTTCAGGACAGAACATGGCAGTAAAAATAGATTAAAACAGCTTATAAGTATTATAAAACCTAGAACTTTACAGATGGTGGAATTATATCTCCTGAATGGAAATTTTAGCAACTCAGAACACAATAATATTAGAATAGCCTATTGATTTCTAAGACAAATATTTTCAGAAGTAACGTAATGGTGTCTGAAGAGTGGGCAAAGCCCACAAAAATGTAGGAAAGTTGAGTGGGGTTTTTCTTCCTTTTTTAAAGCATCACTGTGAATGTGCATATCGTGTTGGTGCTAGTATTAAGTTTCAAAGCTTTTCTGTGCCATATAAATAAAGGACATAATAAGATCTTGATTTTATTCATGGTTAGTTCAAAGTTCACACAAATTATTTCACACAGGGGATTTGTCTGAGGGTTTTGGCATTATAGAAATGCATTAATGTACTTTAGATATTAAATGACAATGCCACATGGTAAGAAATTTGCACGAATGAACAGGAAATTAGACACTGTTTCTTTTTTTTAACTGATTGCTAAAGAATGCGCTGTTTGAACATAGACTATCCATTTCAAAGGGAAGCTTTTGCTGATTTCAGGAAGTTTAAAATCAGCTAATCAGAAAGTAATACAAAGTTAGAGTTAAATATTTTTTTGAAGGAAACTGTTTCTTTAAAAAAAATCCTTTCCCCTTTTCTTTAAGGAGTACTTATTATTTCCATCATCCTTGTTGAGTTGTTGATGAATAGCTCACATCGTTTGCCAAGCTCCACCCTCTGTCTTTTTTCTAAACCCTTTACTCATTATTTGCTCAGTCTTTTTCCCACAGCCTAGACAGCCTGTCAAGGCAGCTTAAATAAAACACTGTATTAACATTAGGAAATGGCATTCAGTTCCCAATTGATCTCCTAATACTTTATGTTGAAATGATAATTGGTACAGTCTTCATTGAAAAAAAAGAGAGAAAAACTACTTTTCAGTCACCACAAGGTATTATCTTAGCTAATGTATTCACAACCAAACAGATACATTTTTAAAATCTCCCCATCTGCTGGAGACTGCAGTTCACAATTCTTTTCAGCTGACATAATCCAGATTGATTCGTTCAGCAGATAAAATTCAGGCCACTTCTGCCCTTTATAGGAGCAACATAATACCAGTCTTTATTCAGTAACAATGTAACATAATGGGATCGGAATGTGCAAAATGACTGTTCTTAAATTACTGTGACACACAAGGGTCCAACACAAGCTGTGGTTTAATGTAAAAAATCATTAGGCACAGATTACTAAAGTGGTCCTGCATTAACAAGGTCAAACCAAGACGGTTTATGATATTTTTCACGAAGGAAAAAAAAAAAAAAGTTTGCTAATATCTAGATTATGAATGCATTTTTAAGAGGGGAAAAATCTGCAGGTTTTTAGGTTTTTTTCCCATGAAGAAAGTGCTGTTTATTCAATAATGAGTGCAACAGTTAAGGATTCTATAAAGACCTTTTCCACAGAGCCAAGTTAATCTACTACACACTGAAGCGCACACACAAAAAATCTAAATATCAAAAGGTTGTCAAGAGAGTTGCCAGAAACGAATATTTTTGTGCACTGCTATATCAAACAAATGTTGAAGACTGTCGGATAATTATTAACCCATTATAGCACTTTTCTTTTGATGTAGCCAGACACCACGAGAAGGAATTTAGCAAGTTTCCACACCACTGCAGGGGTTTTGCATCTTTGTAAATCATCAACACTTAACAATACATCTCTCATAAGCTCACCCATCAACCTGTCTGCACAAAAGCAGCCAAAGTGAAGAGACACAGTAAATTCTGTCCTTAATAGACAGCTCATTGCCCCTTGAGATTCTGATGGCCATCTAAGATCATATAATATATGAATTTTCTTTGTACAGCTATTTCTTCCTACTTGATACAATCAAAAATTTAATAAGTATCACTTAAGAAATGCACTAGATCTCACACATTGAAATACAGGAATAAATAAACTACTATTTCCCAGCCTATCAATAACTCTGCTGGTGTTTTCCTCTTGCCTTTGATTTGGAGGCTAATAGTGAATGAAACCCAGCATCTCAGGAGCTTGGCTAGCTCGTGCAAAGCAGCCAATTTTGGCTCTCAATGGAAGTTAACCCAAAAGCATCATAGCTCAGCTCCTGGGAGGAAAGGTGGTATTTAAAAAGAAAAGAATAAACCATTTCTACCCTGGTTTGTAACTGGGGCTCCAGATCAGGTGCCCCTCATGGGAATGGAAGGGTTAAATTCCCCACATTCCACTTTCCCATTTTGACCTTGTAAACAATGCAAGTAGAGTTTTGCTGCCCCTTACTGCTGTGCTAAACTGCTATAGCTGGGCAGCTGTTGAAATCAGAGGCTTCAATTTAAGCTACAACTCATTTGTGCTGAGTGTACAAGCAGCAGCTACATTTTAAACACAGGTCCATGGAAAGGGACCCTCATTTGCATGACACATCCTCATGTGCCCATTGCAGACACCTCCAGAAACAGCCTCCAGAAACTCAGCTAGATGGTGACACCTAGCAGGCTCTAAGAACAGCTGGGGAGGAATGGATTGATTCAGAAATTCAGTGGGAACATGTCTGGATTCTCCATGCAAGTGGGCAGCGGTCACGCCCTGGCCCTGCCAAGGACAGCTTTCCACTGGCACAGCACAGGTGTCCACAGTACTACAATAAAATCAAAAGGTGCTCTCATGAAACACTTTCATTAGAAGAATTCGCACAGTTTGCATCATTTTCCAGCAAATACACTGAAATCTTTTCCAGTCAACTCCATCCAAAGCAGTGAAAAAAATGAATTGGTGGAAGCTCATAGCCAGACCATAAAATAAGCTTGTGTCTTCTGAGTAACAAATGTATTTAAATGACACGTGTTCTGCTAAGGTGAACTTCATAGTCACAAAAGATTGCAGTTTTAAGAAGTAATGGAAACCAACTGCGTCTCTCCAACAGTCTTGGAAACTCATTACAGTCAAATATTTACATATTCTAGTGAACTTAGGATGTCAATTTTGGCTACACAAATCCAATAACTGAAACATATGGCCTTGAAACCTGCAATCAATATAAACCTTTTAGAGCCCAAGCTTCAAAAAGTTATATCAAATATATATTCGATGAGAAGAAGGTTAATTGACTAATTGATTACTCAGTTACAATTAAGTGCTCTTCAGATATCTTTGGGAAATACTGAGATAAAATAGGAATAGATATGTATTTGTTTATCAGCTCCCTGATTTATAGCTATCATTTATTTTTTATTTCCTAAGTCAATTTTTACATTTATGTATTTTAACAATATAGTCCCTGGTGAGAATCAATATACATGTTTTTTTCACCACAGGGCTATCAAAAGTTAGCCTAGAAATCCATATTAACCAATTCAGCCAATTTCAGTGCAGATTTCAGCCTGATAAATACCTTGCTAAAATATTCAGACTGTCTCCAGATGGCAGTTAGGGAGAGGGAACATGAAATATTTGTAGCAATAAAGGTGTTAACCAATACTAACCTTGCTGATAAACTCTGAACTTAACAACAGTTAAGACAAAAGGTGGCCCTTGGGAAAAAAAAAAGCACGAAGTGTGCTGTTTGCATGTTTTAACAAAGTACTATTTCTTATCAAAATAGAAACACATTCATAAAAGTTCTACCCCTACAGCAACAGCCAAGAGGATCTTTGGGATCTCTGGGGCATTTTAAAGTTGACTAAATGATAAATCAGATAGAATCAGGCCTTCAGAGCTGTCTGCACAGAAGAATACTGTTAACTCTTTAGTAGTATTAACATTATTTAAAATTTATTTAGCAGTATCACCCATGTTCTCAGTAAGGAGGAGAACATTGTTGTGCCACACACTGTGCACACACACATTATTTGTAGATACATACAAACACATACAAGAGGTCCATCATCTGGTGACTGATGAGCTAAATAAGGCTGGGTAAGATTTATTAAAATATGTTAAATTCCTCTGAAGATGGCAAGATAAATTACAAAAGCCTCACTGCTAGAAGTGAAGGCTTTCAACTCTTTCCTGCATTCACTTCTGAGACACTGGGTTAGCTACCACAAACACTGCTTAAAATGGTCACAGACACAAAGCCTCCTATCTTTGAGGGTAGAACTCTGGATTTACTTCAAAACTTGATGGCAATTCTATACATGGGGTATAGTAAAGAAAGGTACTATGTTGTTGAGGCAGTATTTCAAATATTTTTGATTGGTGCCTCAGATTACAGCATGCAGTGATAAGGATGAAGAAAATAACTTCACATTCTCACTGGACAATAAAGTCTTATTTTTGTGACTGTCCTGTAATTACACAGGTCCAGAAGGGGATGTGTTTCAGAGGAGATAACTTGAGTGAGTCACGAGGAAGACTGAAGAAGAAAAATTCACACTTTCCTCTCCTTAGTGTAAGTACCTGGTACACCTAACCCTCAATATGTTCAAAAACTTGTAGGAGTTATCCTTTTCAAGAAATTTGGCTTACAATTAGATCAGTACAAGATTCAAGTAACTCCACTGGATTCTCCCTTCCCTCTCCTCTGCCTAACAGCAGCAATGCCTGGTATGGGACAGGATGTGGCTGGGCCCCAGAGCACTAAAATCTCATAAACTCTGCTCCTTGACCTTAAATTCACACTTTTGGGCTGAAATTCATCACTAAATGCTTTGTTCTTTTAATTTTCCTACTGCAGTCCAAGCAAGGCAGAGTTAGATCCTCCAAGGCCTATGATGATATTGCAGATTTTCATCGGTGCGGCTGAGAACAGAACGTGGCCTTACAAGGATATTATATTTTATCATGAGCTTTCAAAACACAACAGGGACACCAGACGTAAAACAAACCCTCCTTACACGCTGCACTTTACAGCATGTCAGGGGTGATGTGCGCTTTCTGTTGGGCCTCCTAACGAGATGACAGGCGCTGCTGTCCGGTGACAAAGCCACATGACAGCGAGGTGTCACAGACGGGGGGGGCAGATGTATCACTGCTCTGCCGCTCGGATGGGAGTGACATCCTTTGAATCCCAAGAGACAATGTCGAGGGCGAGGCAACCTCAGTGTGCAGGGTGTACGCTCAGTGGTATTGACAACAATTCCATGTACATCCATCGTGGGGGAACACTGAGGTCTGAAGACAGCAGACTTCAGATTTCATCCGTGAGATAGTGCCAACAGATGAAGGATTGCTATGAACAATAGCCTTCAAAAAAGGAAGCCAATATTCTATAATTATGTTCAAGGCTTCAAATTTACCAAAAAAATTCTGTGGGTTTTTTTTTTAAGTGCTCCGTATTCACATCCTACACTATGGAGAGAATTATTCCGAAAGACACATCATTAAAATTCTTTACAAAGGAATTTATCATATAAAATATGAACATTTTATATTAATTAGTCCTGATTTGAAAGGCCATAAATTAGCTTTCTTTTGAGTATGACCAGAGATAACATTATAAGCTAAGTCCTGGGGGACATCACAACACTAACATTATCTACCACATTTCTGAAGCGGGTCACATACTTTCGTGGCTAATTTTACTTAAATACCCTCCAATATTTTCCAGACTTTATGGAAGCTTATAGAACATTTTACGAAATCAGCACCAGTAAAAAAAAAAAAAAAAAAAAAAATCACAAAAAAAGCAGAGAGACAAACTCACTTCATTTTACAGGTTGTGGCACGTTCGTCACTGCACCGATGTTATTCATAGTCACTGGTCTCACGTAAGTAGGTCATTGGACCTACTTGCCCTTTTCAGTGATCCTGAAATATGGTGGCATACTTGAAAAGCCATATAGAAATGTGGAGCTCTCCTGATAAATCATCCCAGGATTGGATGCTGGCTCTTGCATTCAGATTCAGGGAAATAACAGCTGAGTCCTATTAGTAGAGGTGGGGAACAGGGAGCAGGGGTAGAGGGGGCAGTTAGATCCTCCTGTCCCTTGAAAGGGATTCTCCCTTTGCTGGCAGAATAAGGAGAGGTTGAGGTGGAGACAAACCCTTAAGCAAATGCCTGGAAAACCTCAGCACCCTTTTGTGAGAGGAGTGTTTGGGCTGGTGAGGAAGATAAAGCAGGAGAGTGGGGGAGGTTGGGAGCTCACCCAGAAAGGCAGTTAAGACTGACTTTCTGTAAAGGTGAAGAAATCTTTCCTTCTCCTTCCTCCTGTCCAAGTCAAAGGGGAGAGAGGAGAAAAAAAAAAAAAAAAGAGAGAGAAAGAAAGCAAATAAGAAGACTTCTTATGCTATGCTGCTCCCTTCCAGGAGTCACAAACCCTGCACCAACTCTGTCAACCAAGCCATCAGCAGGTGGGAAAGCTGCCTTGGGGCCACGTGCTCTTAAATTCAGTGCTCTTTCTCCAAACAACCATGGCATAGAAACAGGTATCTGGGTATAACTGGTACCAGCTACCTGGGCATCACTGATTTATGGGGCAGGAGCATGGTTAATGTCAGCTGAAATATCAACCTATGTGATCTCATCATACTCTGCCCTTACCTACAGACAGCCCTGTCACCTCTGATGTAATCTCTTGCCCAATACCTAACAAAACAGAAAAGACTGGTTTAACTTTGTATGGGCGTAGGAAATAATGGAGGATTCTTTCTCCAGAAAAAAAATCTCAATATCTCAAGATAGCAACAAAAAGTCGACCATTAGGCATCCTAGGTTTAAAAAAAAAAAAAAAAAAAAAAAAAAGGGGGGGGGGGGAAATTTAAGCCATCAAAACCTTTTCAGCTGCATGAATTGTGTATGTTAAGAGGCCTGGAAACTGCTTCATGTGCTTCACCTCCTGCTGAGCAGTTTTTATGCTGACAGGACTGAAGATAGCTTTTCTAGCTCGTAATATCACAAGGAAAATGCTATAATAAACTAAGACATCTTTGATCATATGCTAAAGGTGTACATGTAATGTGCTCATGATAAATCCATTTATCATTAGAGACAAGTTTAAAATACAATTGACCAGGTTCCAAAAAATTATGTTTGTTGAACTAATTCATACATGCCTTCAATTTTCAGTGTTTAGCAGTTCCAAAGTAAAGTTAAACTTGTCTGAAAGCAGAGATTTAATTTATTTGTGGTGAAGAATGCATGTAAACACATTTTATATGACTGCTACTCATACTACAGCATCAGCTCAGGTTAGGAATTTTGTAATGCATAGTTGGCCTAAACATGTTGAAACTCATGAACAGGTTTTTTCCTGAATCTGGATCCTTGGGTCAAGTGCACAGAATGAAAAAATTCCATCCCTGGTTAACTAAATC
This sequence comes from Corvus kubaryi, assembly GCF_017639235.1. Taxonomy (NCBI): domain Eukaryota; kingdom Metazoa; phylum Chordata; class Aves; order Passeriformes; family Corvidae; genus Corvus; species Corvus kubaryi. Next base: position 13,909,368 of record NW_024581093.1, on the reverse strand, counting down.
ACATGCTTTTCTGTAGAAAACAGTTAAATGAAACTGAGGGTGAACATCCAGCACATAGCAGAAGTTCAAAAGCAGCCTTTCCATTACGGATCTACCCAGTCCCTTGAACTCTGGAGCAAAAAGGCCTGGAACAAAAGCAGAGTATTTGTCTAAACCTTTGTCTTCAGATCTTCCTCCTGACTCCTTAAATGCAGAGTTTTATCCTATGCAGAGCTGTATTCTACTATGTGCAAACTAAAATCTTTCATAATCTGATTTTGGTTTTTTCATACTTTCCAAAGACAAGTGAAAATTTAGTTTCCACTGTCAAATAAATTAACTATTGTAACTCTGCCTGCCCAAACCTTAAAAGATGATCAAGTTTACTAATTTGGATGGACTAAAAATGCATGTTACTAAAAATAGGTAAACCCCTTGATTTTCAAAACTCAAAAAAATGTATAAGAAAACTTTTCACCCCACAAGCATTTAATGTTTAAAATCTTATAAAACTAAACTCAAATATGAAAATGGGGACCCAGTATCCTTCCTGCTCTATTGCATCTTCTGCATACTTTATACCTCTCATGGTATCATTAGCTGTATCACATTTTGCTACTGCTAAATACAACTGGACTCATTTTTTAATGCACATCAGCATTTCAAAATGACAAATAAAGACATTTTAAAAGTACGGGAACCAGAATGTTCTACAAGTATTCCATGCAACAGAGGATCTCGCTGAAGTAATTTCTCACTCAGAATGACAGGGTATAATGCTTCCAACACTCAGCATCTTGCAAGTTATCCCTGACTCCTGAAAATAACATTTCTAAATTCACTTCTCTTAATGCATGAAAGTTACCCCTCCCTGCACAAAACCTGTAGTAAGAAGCAAGCAGGACAGTGGGACTGAAGAGATTTAACTTTCGAGTGCCCTGGAAGCCCCTCCATGGCACCACATCACACCATTTTTTGTGGTCAGAGAGAGGCAAAATAGGAAAAAAGTCCCCCAGGTCTGTCAGTGGATCTCAGCTTCACCAAGCCAGCCCAAGCCCTGCTGCAGATCCCCTCTGTGTCCTCTCCCGTGGTCACTGTGCAGGCTCCCCCTCACCCCTGGGGCTGTTCCTGCCACAGTTCCTGTCCCTCAGCCTGGCACAGAGCAATGACAAACCCACAGTGCCTACCTCTAAGTGTCAGCAAGAGGAAAGATGTCAGGAAGACAAGGGGAGAGTTAGGCAAAAATAGCTTACGTTTGTTAAGTTGCTTCTTGATTAGATTGTGCTCTTTTGGCCAAAGAATTGTTTTTCTGATGATGCCTGTATAGTACCATTCAGCTGGAGACCAAAATTCTGTTACTTTTTGTTACCGGCTAAGGTTGGTAAATAAAAATGTTGTATTTTTCAGTTTGAATGCACATGTTCAGCCTCCTCCTGCTGTTGCACACTGCCTCCCAAGGAAGGGAAGGGGGAAGGTGGTAAGGTGACCATCCTTCTGTGTGCTAAGGACTTCCCTTAGTGCCGTTCTTCTAGACAGGTTTATTTCACCCTGTGTTAGGGCAAGTGCTCTAACTCAGAGACACAGGCAGGGCCTCAGAGTTAGGCTTGAGTCCATCACTCCTGTGAAGGTACAGCATGGAGAAACAGAGATGTGAAAGGCTTTAGGGCTGCCAGCTACAAAGTTCAGACACTTCTCTTACCCTGACCAGGGCAGGAAACCTCAAAGTCCACAAAGTCCCAAGCCAGGTTTAACAAGAGGTTGGGCTGATCAAACAGTTTCAGCAGAGAGTTTAGGTTGTGGCAGGACCCACTTTATGTCTACTCTAAATCCAAGAAGATCGGAAGAGGAGGGGGAAATTAAAGGTTAGCTCTGAGTATCAGGCAAGGCATGTCTTTTTTTTAATGTAGCCTTAATGAGTTTTGCCATGCTATATCTACTGACATTTTAATAACTGCTAAACCCCTGAAAGTCTCCAGAGAAGGTGCACTGATACTATGATGAGCATAATATAAATGCATAGACAGACAGATATTAATAATTTCTTTTTACTGATGTATGTGTATATATTTGTATAATAATATAAAGCTTTCAGGGTATTTTACCCCTATTCAGCACAACAACATTTACTACTATCAGTCTAATCATAAATACAATTATTCTTGAGTACTCTATTACAAAAACCAATAAACTAGGCCTCAATAGAGATTCTGAAATTACTTAACTTTTCTTTAGAAAAATATTAAAACAGTATTATCACATCAATGAGAGGAAAAGACAGGAAGATAATAAAGTTATGTTAAACCTCCCTGTATTTACTCATGTGTGAAACAGTTATGTCTGGTCACATAATTGCAATGGTTCTGAGAAATATTTCATATTTTATAATGAACATTAAAAGAGTTTGTGGATCATTACTTTATATGAGTTCCAAAGTTATTACATAAAACCCAACAGGAATGGTTATAAATTATTTGATCCTCTAGTCTGGCCATGGTAAACATAACATGAAGGCTGAACTATCTCAGCAGACAAGATTCACAATAATAGGCAAAGTGCCACTACAGTCAAAAAAGAAGAAAAAAATACCTGGGTACTTGTAAACAAGACTCTTAACTTTCTTCTGTGTTGTTTCAAAGAACTCCTTTTCTACAATAAGCTTAAGCCATTAAAAAAAATAAAGAAAGAAAAGCTTTTTCTAGAACAACAGAAAACTTGCTCATAGGCATGGACTATCATCTACCAATTTGGCATTATCATAACCATGGCCCTAAAGTCACTGGCAGATTCTTGAACTTACAGCACAGTATGCATTTAAGACACTATACTTTGCCATGAAATAATATTACAGGCAATTATTTGATTTTTCAAAGAATCCTGAAGAGCAACTCATTGAAATATGAAAAATAACAAAAAAATTACACACTTTAAACAATTAGGTAGAATTTTTGTCTTCAAACTCCACTGGGCAGCAACATTTTAATTAATGAGTGATCATTTGCTCCAGAGATAAATGTAATACTAAATGAATTCTGGTCTATTTTGCCCTCTCAGCTCATCTTTGTCTCTAGCTCCTGTTCTTTGTGTCATAGTACTTTGTGGATGTTTTTGTTTTGTTCTGGAAATGCCTTCTAAGAATATTAATATGGAGAATTATACACTTGTGCATGCACAACATTTGATAAGACTGGAAAACATGTTTAGATATTCTGGTCAATTTACAACATATCTTTAATGCAAATCGTATCTGAGGCTCAAATCCTCCAAATTTCTGCTCAGCACGCTGTGTGTTCCATGTACAAGAAGACCCTTTCCTTGAATGAATTACTGGGGAACATTTTTGGCTCAGGTAGAGAGAAGCCTGAGCTGGGTGATGATGGTCTGTCCTGGCTCCCTGCTCTGCTGTGGGTTTCCAAGCCATGGTTGGTGGGCTCGAGCTGGGAGCACTGATGACACAGAACAGCCCCTGCTGAGCCAGAGCTCAGGACCCTGCCCACAGGAGCTTCTGGAGCAGGACACAATCAGGCCTCATTAACCACTTGTAACTTTTTTTTCCCCTCCTCTCCCTTCCAGAGTTCCAGGAGTTGTATTGAAACACTAAACCACACTGCCAGAGGCACTTAGCTTCTGCAGTCTTTCATCACAAAACACTTAGGCATGAAAATTTCCTGCCTTGCAACTTATCTGGTTGTCTGATGCCAGGAGTGCCTGCTATGTCCTGGCCCTGCTGGAAGAGCTGCCAGGGTGGGTTGTGGTCCCACCTGTGAGCATGTCTTTCACAGAAAAGTTGGAGTTTATTTTTAGGTTTGATATTACCTCCTGTGTGACAAGTACCCCCTTGGGAAAGCGCGTGTTGTGCCACTCAAAACCGCACTGTACTTTGAACAACTTTCAGTTATCACTGACCAATTTTTTTGAGTGCTGCTAATTCCCTGTTACCTTTTTCAGTTCCTGCATGATGGCTATTCACTGCTATAACCTTTTCAAGCTGAAACTCTATGCACTGCCCTCACTTTTGCCTCATTGTCTCTTTTTCTACACTTGAAGGCACTAGCTGTTTCCATTTGTCAAAGTAGTATATAATTTGTTAAATAACTTCCTTTTTACTTTTTGCCTTTTCAGGAAGTTTCAAGGATGAGTGAGACTCTGTAACCTCACCTGGAATTTCTTCCTGTTTGCCTAGAGAGCTGATTCTCCAAATTTTTCAAGTGATATTCTGAATTCTAACAGCATCTCTTTGCATTAAAAATATACAACCTGTGGTATCAGCATTGAAGGATTTTACAGTAGAATCGACCCAATCTGTGCCATAAACACAAATTTGTGTGAGCTGATGGGGGAATCTGCTGGACAGGTGTAGCTTGATAGAATGAGGCAACAAAACCCTCAGGGCTATTCTGGGGAAGGCAGCAGCCTGTTTGAAGTACTTTGCTTTTTAGAGATAATCTGTTCATCCCTGTTTTTCTGTGACCAACATCTCCAAGCCATCTGTGTCGCATCCTCTAGGTGGTGCTGATACTGCACAACTCCCGCTTCCCCACACAATGAAAACATTAATTTGCTATGAGATAATTTTTGACGTAAATGTAAAATGGTGCCCATTCGAACTCAGTAATGAAGCATGGTGCATTTCTACAGCTCCTAATTTGACTAGTTAAATGACTCCATTACGTGTCTAACAGACAGAAGCAAATAATTTCTGGTCAGTTGACGCTCACTTATCCGTATCATTTTACCCTGAAAATAAAGTCTCTAATCTACAGTTTCTTTGTCTTAGTTTTTTTTCATGTTATTAAAGCAAACATACTTAAATAAGAGAGATTAAACCAACACAAACTAACAATTAAGGCTACAATACAGAAATCAAGTTTATATAATGTGGGAGGATGGATAAAAAAATTAAAATTAAATAATAAATTAAATGACTGCTTATCTCTGTTACTCCCAGTATGAGATTTGACAACACTGCTATTTAGGAAAAGGAAAATATCTTTCTCAAATTTTGAAAACCACTTTAAATGCTGCCTGCAAGTCTGCCTATAAAACTTCCCTGCACAACTTTGAGAATGTTTGGAAAGACTCTTTACAGTACAGAGCAATAAAATAAAAATGTTGCCTTAATAAATATCAGGTGATGAATAATTTTGCCCCGAGGAAAAAAATGGTTAATGCTGAATCTTAATGTTCCTCATCTAAACGCTTTTTTCTTCCTGCTAAAAACAAGTTTAGAATTAAAGCATATCACTTTACACATATTGCATGCATATTAGTGAGACACAGCTGCTTATGCCCTACTCTTAAGAGCCATATGATTAAGTTATGGGATATCAGATAATCCAAAGTCCCTTTCTATTGGCCATCTTTTGCAGACAAAGGCTTTTTAGTTTTAAGTCCATTTAATGACAGAATGTCCAATTCTATAAATGTGTGAGTAATTCCAGTGGAACACCTGTGGCTCTCTCTGCTAGAATATAGAAGGAGAGATATAAAATGTCATTACAGTAACATTCAGTGTCTGACTTTAGCAAAAAATATTCGCAATCAAGGCTGCCACTCCATCCCTGATGTATTCCATCACGCTCGGGTTTCCATGGTCTCAGAGAAGTGAGTGTGAGCTTACATACCATATGTGGTACCAGCCTTCCTCACAGTGGGGTGAGCTAAGGACAGAGCAGCAGTTTTCTGGTTGAAGTCACGGGTCCTGTGGGTTCATTTCCACCATGGTTTGTGGGGACAGAGGCACGTGACTCTCAGCATTATTTGCAAGTGAAAAGTAAAAGTTTTCATACTACTTTTAAAAACCATCCCCCCGCCCTCCCTCAAATCCTGTACTTAACCTTATTTTCATAGGGGGTTTTTTCTGTTTTATTTTTTTTTCTCTCCCCAAAGATTTAAACACTATTTGAGCAATTTTTGTATGACTACAAATTTTCTAGTGACAAGGAAAAAGGACAAACAGATTTTGGTGCATCTGGTGAAACATCCAGAAAACCTGAGTTTTCTATTGATGTTGTTTTTGCAGTCATGACAGTGGAAATGTTATGACCCAAATCTAACCATGGAGAGTTACATTAAAATTAATGGACTTCTTCACAGTAGCCATTCTTCAAACAGAAGCAGCATTCAAGGAGTAAGAGTTGGATTTACAACTAAAATATAAAGCTCAATATCGATGTTCAATTTCAGCAGGGTTAATTTTGAGAGTATGCTGGAAGTGTCAGTGAATCGCAGGCTCACTGCTGCTCTCGAGGAAGGCAATGGCAAAACTCCCAGCTGACTTCAATGAGAGGAGGAGCAGACCCTGAATGGAATAAAGGAGCGGAGGAAACAACTCCATACGGAAATGGCAAGTATTCAAAGATGAGTTCATATCAGCAGAAAATACACATGCGGCCTGACAAAAATACATGAAGGGTCAGAGAAGCGATGTCTGTCTTGGGAAATCCAAAATAGCAAAGCAGAAGATCTCAGACAGAAGAGGGAGGATGGTCTGGGGGCAACACAATGGCCTCAGCACATCAAGCAGAATTCCTGGGTTTATCAAGGGCTGGGATGCACATGGAGAGGATGGCATGAGGCCATCCTACACTGCACACACACCAACCAAACAACGGGGGCACCCAGCAGGAGATCCGCGACCAAGGTGGCTGCAAACACTGACATGTGGAGCAGCTACCAAGGATGAGAAAAATTAATAAATCAAAAAGTTGAAGCTGTAAAAACGCACTTCTTTAAGCGGATAAAGTCTGAAACAATACTGCAGAAGGAATGACAGCCAGAATCTGGGAGGAAGAGGCAGAAGAAAGGGGACACTTTAGCAAATATCTGTGGAACATCTTTGGAAGCAGGGGAGGTAGCTGTGGACGGGAACACTAATGTGACACCTATATATAACAGCAGCTCTAGGAAAGATCAAGGAAATTAAACACCAGTCAGCCTGATTTCAGCAGTGGGAAAGATATTGGAAACACTAATCAGGGGAAAAATAGGGAAAGTTATGATTTAATTAAAGATATTCAGCATGGATTCACAAAAGGGAGATTGTACGTAACAAAACTAATAGAATATTTTGAAAAAAATAACAACCCCTGGGAAAAAAAAACCAAACCTAAACGCAAAAAGAATCAAAAGAATCCATGAGCATGATTTACATGGGCTCTCTGAAAGGTAGTGCCACATGATCCCCTAACAGGCTACAACGCCGTGAGTTCTGCCGAGAGGCTGGGCTAAATAATGCATCGCGACCCGGACAGCATGTGAGGGCACAGTGCTCTGCATGCTAACAGCAAGAGCAGAGTGTGCAAGGGGAGAGCTGGCCTGGCCCAAAGATCACTACAGGACCGGGGTTCATTCAGCTTCTATTACAATGGCATGCAAAAACAGGATGAAATTTATTCAGAGTAGCAAATGGAGGAGAAGCCGGAGACAATTTGAATGAAGAGACAATATATAAAAATCCAGCCTGCCTTTTAGTGAGCAGGGAAAGTGATGGGATATGATTCAATACAGAAAATATGTCAAGTGACATAGTGGTAAGAACAAAAGGCAGGCACCACTCACTGCTCTCCTTAGTGGAGACAGAAGGGGCAAAGCAGGGTGAATAATTAGAAATTAAACTCATAATCTTAAGCATAGAACCTAATGTCAGCACAAAAAGCAGGGATATTTCTGGAATTTCCAAACTGACTAACTGTGCAAAATCATTCCTGTACTGTGTAACAGGACAACAAGGAAGTATTTTCAGCACCATACCTCAACTTTGGCTACCTTTATCACTAGGCCTATACAAGACATCCAAAAAGCCAAGTGACAAAATTATCCCAATAAGTCAGAATCCAAACCAGCTCAGTATTCCTTAGAAGCCCAGGTAGGGAATACACAATTGCTGAAGTAGCCTCAAGCTCCAGCCCCATCTAATAACAAGCGAGCACAAGCTGAAGCTAAGGAAAAGCATGCATTAATGGAATTTAAGTGTAATTTCTTTACACAGAGATGATAGTCAATGTCATGCACAACCCATGGCAGCATTAGCAACCTGTGGAAAAATATTACACCGTGACTCACTCAGAACAAAAGCCAAACAGCGCAATTATGTTCCTGACTTTTCATCCTTCAGTACTTTAAAACTATGAGAGCTGCTATTCAAGTGAAATATTATAAAATAAAGACTGTTAATTTGTATCATGGGCCAGGAAAGAATGTAAGCCGGCTCGAATCTGCAAATTTTCATGCACATAGCATGTGAGAGCAAGTAACTGAGAGGTGCCAGAGGATGCACAAAGAGCCACCCCACAGCTGAGCTGCTGAGAAGCCTCACTGCCCGGCAGCCTCTGCAGTCTGCCCTCACACCCAGCTCACTCCAGCTACTTTGGTGGGGAGGTTTATTATTTCCCAAGCAAAAAATATATCCCAAAAAGGGGCCATAAGGGAATACTCTTGATGATGTTTCTGCCTTAAAAACCCAGCATGAAGTTACTAGAAATGGGAGGCCAGAAATTCTGTTGCTCCAACTACCACAGAAACAAATAGGATTTACACGCAACAGTACAGCCACAGTGCAAGTGACAGACTGGTATCTACAGTTGTCTGTAACTCATAGGACAGCCCTTATTGCTTATCTCATAATGCATTTTTATTCTTGAGTGTTTTCAGGGCTACACCTTCAGGTTATAGCCTTAAAAACAGTGATTCGTAGTGAAAGTCCCAAGAGACACACAGCGACATTGTCACCCTCTGCAAGCACAGCTGATAAATAGTGGAAATACACAGATCACAAGACTGAGAGAGGGATCAATAGCAAGGAAAGGGAGGGTGAAGGAGGGAGACAGAAGTCAGTTCACCACACTCAAGCAGCAGGACAAGGGCTTTGTGTTATAGGTGCTGTGTCCTGGCTGTCCTGCATCTGCCCTTCCCTCCCTTGCTTCTCGGAAAGTCACATCTATTCCTCATGGGAGACGCACATTATGTCTTTCCCATTCTGCACCTAAAGATTACCAACATCCCACTTCATGCTGGGACACAAAGGGGATTCAGAGGCTCTTGCAGGGAGGAGAGGGAAGGTGAGGGTCCCACTGCCTGCCAGCACACTCCTTTACCGGTTACCCAAAAAACAGGAGGGGGTGGCTTGGGCAACACATGACATCAGGAAATTTTGTTCAGAGCAAAGCCGACATCTCTGTGCACACTCTCACCACCCATCCAAAAAAGAAGTTAGCATGAAGTTACAGCTATGGAAACTCACACAAACAGCACTAAACTTTAATTCACAACCGAGCCAAGCACAGAGCCCCTTAATTACAACCAGACCCATGAATGTGAGGTGTCTAGAATGAAAACAAAGGGTTAAAATACCTGTCTGGATTTTTTCTTGAAAATCAGTCATTGAGAATCATCTGTCAGTAAGACAAAATTAATTACTACATGTAAAATTGAAAAAAGCAACATAAATTTAAATATTACATAATATTACAAAAATGTTCATAAAATCCTACTGTTAATGATGCATGTTCACCTTTCTAATGCTCAAACTAGCCAAGATTATTATACCAAATTTGCAATAATCAAAAATGAGAGGAAAAGAAAGGACTTTTTTTTTTTTTAATTACTTTATCTGAGTTTAGAAGCTTTGGAAAAAGCCTCAAATTACAGTAACTTGCAAAATTCAGTCATATTTTTGAATACTGTTCAAGGGCTGGTGCTGAAGAAATTGCTGAAGTCTAAATGTTAGACATTTATGCTTAACAAAGCTAGTAAATAGAAGCCTTAACTACTTCATTCACTTGAAGGCAATTATTGCACTTCTCTTGCAAGTATTTTACTAATTTATGCATAGTTGGTCTTACTTAGGCATTAAATCAATTACTGGTAATATATTAAATATGTTCTTAAGTTTAACATGCAAATATAGTTCCACTGAAGAGTTTTAAAGCCTTTTTTGGAGACATTTGTACGTGTTTACATTAAAAGGACTTTAAAAATTTGGCAGCAAATAGATGCACAAGTTTCTTAGAGCAGAGGCACAAACCTCCCACACACCACAGGCCAGCACCCAGATGCTGCAGGATTGAAAGTCAAGAATCAGGAGAAACACCTTCCACCTCCAAGAAAAGGTTAAAAAATATATATCCTAGCCAGCATATTATATGGAGTGCTGCCTCCAGCTAATAATTATTAAATTAATAATTAAAAAAAGGCACTCAACAGTCCTTGAGACATTCAGCCTGAACACCAAAAGCTAACAGGATGAGAAGGAGTACATTCAGCAGAAGCTGGCTGCATTCACTCCTGTGAGACACTGCTGGGTGCCTCAGCTGAGAGGCTGAGCAGCCTTTTTATCATGGTTCCAAAGAAGGGGCCTCGGTATTGTGCAGTGCAAGTCCAGAAGATATATCTACCTCAGGAATAACTCATCAGAACCTTTGATATGCAGAGCTTTTATTGATAAACAGGTAGTAAAAGAAAAAAAAAATTAAAAATTGAAGAACTGCTGAATTTAGCAAAAAGCTTTTTTTAAAAAATAATTGAAGTGTACTGATCCACTAAATACTCCCCTGCACCCAGAGGACATCTTCCAGCTGACTGCCAGACTGCTCCTGGTAACTGCCCCTGGACAAAACCAGGTATCACAAAAGCATGGAGCCTCACAGCTCAAAGGGCAAGGCATGAGCACAGCATCTGCTGGGACAGGCAGCACGAAGATCTTCCTGAAAGTGCAACACCTCCATGCTTCCTTCCATAAAACTTCCATGAAAAAAAAAACAAAAATCTTGAAAAACAGCTGCTAAGGCTATAGAGTCAGAAGAAGTCCTGTGTTAACAGGGCAGAAAGTTGGGGGTGCTTACACAGCAGAGTGCTTTTGAGGAAGCTGCTTGTTCCCACCTGGACCGGCACCAAGAAAATCACTAATTCCTTCTTGGACCCAGTTTCCTCAATCAAGAATCTGAGACTACAAATTACTACTAAGAATTGGAAGGAAAAAGTGTCTTTTTGTTGAAGACATGAAGGGGAGGGGGGGAATAGTAAAGCAGCAGAAAATGGGGGTTGGTTGCCAAACTGGAAAAATCAATTATTCTACTGAACAACAGTAGATACAAATATAGCTGCCTCTACTCCCTCCTCCTCCTCCTCCATTGAACAAATTGTTAAAAGAACCAACAATCTGTTGAACGACAACCCCCGGTATGGTGTCATCATTTAAAAAGTGAACACAGAAAAAGTCTTGTTAAAAAGGAAGCACAAAGCTCCAGACACAATTTTGGATTCGCCCTGGGTGAATCCCTGCGTTCATTTTTGAGTTTAAAGCAGCCATTCTGAACCGGGTGTTTGATCACATCAATGCAAATAAATGCTTGAAAAGCACCCAAAACAGCCCAGATCATGACGATAGTGTTTGGACTTGTTCCATTTAAAAGCAAATTCCCACAGTCACTTAGCCCCCCATGTAAGATCATCTTCACTTGGTTGTTTGGGGTTTTTTTTAAAGCATATAACAGCATTGTCTTTGGTCCAATTATTGCACTTTTAAATGCAAAATGAGGTTTCAAAACCAGCTGATAAATGCTTCTCTTCATGCAGGATGAATAAAAACCTGGTGGTGACACACCGGGTTGGCAGCATTGTAGAGCAAGGTCCTGCGGGTTTCTTTGGAAGAACTGCTCCCGCATTAGAGACAGACAAAGGAAAGTAGTGGGAATTTTTCTCCTATGCCACGCTGGTGATTAGGGTAGTGTTGAATGAAATGGGAGGTGTCAGCAAGGCGAGGCTGCAGCACAGGGGCTGAGGCTTGGCTCAGGCAGGGTGGGTGCTGGGAGTGGGGGCCCAACGGGCAGCAGCAAGGCTGGGCACCCACAGGCACCTGCAGCATTCTCATGTCTTCAAAGAGGCTTTGCCTCTTTACTGTTAAAATAGTGATCTGGTAAAGGTAAGGGATGTAATACTGAGAGATAACAAGTATTTCCAAGGCAAGCCAGACAAGTGATGTGCCACACCAGGAGACGACCACGGCCAACACACCATTACAACAGCTCCTGGTTTGGCCACCTTACACCAAGTTATGATCTTTTAACATTTCCAGCCCATGGCAGGTGGCTTTGTGAGTCTGTTAATAAAACAGGACCTCATGGCAGGCTTTAAAGCCATCTTTACACTTGTACTTTCAGGCACTTCATACAAGGAATGTACCCATTCCAATGTACTTTGCTTGCCAGGCTGATAAAATAAATAATGCTGGACACCATTTTTGCTTCTTTTCTTTGTCAGATGACTACATTAAAAAAATCCATGCTAAAAATCTCAGAATCTTAATAGCTGTTGAGCATTCGGCAGATGGTACCATCTAGACCCAGCTAATTGAAGGCCAAGCAGTCTAAATCCTGGTTGCAGACAAGAAATAAAATTTAATAGTGACAAATAGAGGGGTGAAAACAATGATGAGAGAATTGAGGGGATCATCCATTCCCTTTGCTTGGAAAATAAAGGGCAGTTACTATACTTAATGGCAGGAGATTTGACCAATGTGCCAACAAAAAAACTGAACTTGATTCCCATCTATTCTGTAGAGGTGCCATTTCCAGAGTCACATGTGATTTACAAAGGGGCACAGGGATCCAAGCCAGGCTTGATTGCTATCTATGCTCTACAATAATATCTTTAAAACATCAAACCTTGGAAATTAAAGCAGTTTCCAAAATATTTACCCAAAGAATATACGCCACATCTGAACTGTGCATAGAAACTGCTCTTTTCTGTTCATACTTTTAAGGCTATTTTTTAAATTCTTTCTAATGAGGAGAGCTACTTTTCAGGGAGGAAAGCACAGCAAAACTGAAAAAAAAAAAGAGAATGATTTCCAAGTACAAAGTGCAATGAAAGGCTGTATATGTTTTTCATGTAAGCATACATTATGCCTTCCATATTGTTAAAACTTGCTCATCACTGAACTACTCTACATGTAACTAAATTACAAATGGCTCAATGCTAACAAAACATAGCAAATTAAGACAGAATCAGGTCAGACTTCTGTTTGAATTATCTAACTGAGTCTCTAACCTGGCACAGTATTTGGCCACAGTCAAAAATACATTAAATACACGCAAGCATATTTATATACATACACATATCTATGTCTAGGAGTGTGAAGAAATGCATTAGGAAAAAAAAAAAGACAAAATGTGCAGGAGCCAAAATCCATGTGCCAAGGGGGTGAGGGGGAAAACAGGACACATTTAGACCAAACTCCTTAATTTTGGGTACAGTTAGAACCTGCCCCCACACACAAAAAAAAACAAAAAAAACACTAAAAAGACAACAAAACAAAACCAGACCAAAACATATTGAGATGCAAGACAAAGCATTTGCATCTTTGGATACCTGATTTGTTCCTGTCATCGGGGAGGTAGACACCAGCTCAGATACTCAGAGACTGTGTGAAATTATAGACAGAAACCACAGTAAAAATGCTAAAGGCAGTGATCAGACTAAAAGGTTCATTGAAAGGAGAAGGTAGTAATACTGCACATTAATGAAAGCCTGGACCTATCACCTGCTGTAATAATTATCATGCTAATATGGGGGGTTGCCTCGGTTTGTGGTTTTTGGCATTCCCATTACTACCAGAAACTGCAAATTCAAACACTGTACGTGTAACATAAATGAAAAGATTCTCACCTTAATGCTGTGCAGAAGAAATAAATTATGCTTGGTTTTCTTTTTTTTTTTTTTTCATTTTCACTTTTAAATTTCCTTTGACTGGGTGAACCTCAGGCTATGGAAATGCACGCAGGCATTGTAGCTACACAGATACCAGCATACAAATCTCTTCTGTACAGGAAACACATCAACACTAATCCATTTTCTGTACAAAATGTAAAACTTCACATGTTCTGTTCAAGCTCATTACTGACTAGTATCTTAAGCTTGTCAAGTGTTCTAAAGGAGCTTTCCAAGAGAAGTTTGTAGTTAAGCATATGGTAAGCTCGTCCAGTCCATATGACTGGTTGAGCATCGACCACTACTGTTGATACAGTTTCCCTCAATATTATGACAGTATTTGTCAATGAAAATTAAATTGCTGTCAAACTTTTCCCACTAAACTTACAGCACAGCACTCGGAGAGAGCCAGCTTCATGACTCAAGCCAATAAGGCCTCTTCTAAACACTCCTCTTTTTTACCCATTTGTGGAAAATCCCCTGTGGATTTATTTCTGACTTTTGCAATAACCTATAAAAGGCTTTCCAGTGCTTTTTGTGGAAAAATTCTGTGAAGCCATATTTAATGCATTTACTGTCTTTTCTCATAGTCTGTGAAAATCACACACAGCAGTATCTGGGCAATCTGTAAGGGCAGCTGCTTACAGACTGTAGAATGGGTGACGACACTGTGACAAACTTGAGGAGTCACACATGGGTGCAATGTGTCCTGCTGATGTGCACAAATATCTGCTTGAAGTTCATATTTTGAGGGTCAGGGAATAGTCACATAATGAGAAAAGCTTGAAAAAACCTAGACCAAACAGGTTCAAAAAATAACAATCACAGTTTCATTATCTTTGAAATAATTCAAAGGAGTTGGTGAAATATTACATGTTTTAAACAAACACGCTGCAGGTTTCTTCTTCTCCTTTTAACTTTGTTTTCAGATACTGAAAATAATCCCCACAAATAAAATACCTTATAACTTCCTTAAGCAATTATGTCAAAGAAGGCTGTTTCTTAATCAATTAAAAAAAAAAAAAAAAAAAGTGGCTTTATAGCTATTTCTATGGGGTTTTTTTAATATCACATTAAAAAAAGGTGTAATAGAAGACGCCAACAGTGCATAAGCAGTCTAGGAAGAAAAAAAATATTGTTTGGTATACCAAGAACATGGCATTAATTGCAGTAAGTACTGAAAGAGAGTAGCTGTTTTCAGTTGGTGTTTTACTGTCTCCCTTCTGTGTATGGATCTGGCCTCAGCTACAGGAAAATACTTCTAAGATTGATTTATATAATCGTTCTGGAACTCTACTTCTTTACTACCATTCTCCTGACTACCTTTCTCATTAGCTGACACAGCTAGTGCATCAGGAATAGCAAACCAACACTATGTGATACCACCAAAATTTAGAAACTGCCCCTGCTGGTGGTGTGCCTGTGGTGGGGAGCAAGTCTGAGTTTGGGCTGGGCAGACCCCACTGAGGACATCCCAAGGTATGTCTCACACCTGCACAGGTGATTTTCAGAGGCCGGGAAAAGCTAAGCTGACAACCTCCCCTGGGAGGCTCCCTGCATCTGCTGGAGGTGCCTGGGAGGGCTGGTCTGCAAGATGCTGCCAGAGGGAATAGAGGCTCTCCAAGCCCAGCACCAGGTGGGGCAGCTGCAAGCCCACAGACCACCTCACCCTGGGACTTTTGTCTGCAACTCTTATTGTGTTATTAAAACGGTCCTACTCAAACAGATGGGCGCTCTTTCCATCCAAGCACAGGAGATAACAAATACCTTACATCTCCATGTCCTTCCACAACCAGGTGCTTCAATTTGATTTTCCTACTCTAACAGATCGAGTACACACAAAAATTTAGATGCGGTAGAAAATCAGAAGTCAAGATGTTTTTCTCTTTTCTAATCTGGGGCTGCAGATATACAAATCAGCAGCAGGGAGGCTTTTCTCGTTTAGGGATCCTTTTGTAAGGGACAGGGGATAGTGCTCAAGGTCATTGGCTTTTGTGTTTTTGATGAAATTATTTGTCTGCTCTTAAATTCAATGGGCAATTTCAGTAGCAGCCACTTCCAAAAGCCTAAATTTGGCAGTTTGTAATACTTAGTCAGTCTGTTGGGAAGGCAGCAATGTCCCTAAAACACAGATATGGAATTAAAATATGGAGCAGAACAATGACTCTATTTGTCTCTTATATGGAGACACATACACAGAGATTACTCAGATGGAAAAAGGGATATAAGAAGAATCCCAGAAATGACAAGTGCACATTAAGCATCATCATGTTTTAGACTGAGATATTTCTTTGAGAAATTATTTGCAACTCGGAGCTGTACCTCCGCAGCACACACATGGCTTGGGTATGATGAGCAATTGGAGCAGAGATTAGCTGGAGACTCTAGCAGAGAAAAATGGGAGAAGGCTGATACATATCTATGTTCAAAGGTGATAATGTCACCCTGGCCCATCACAATTTCAGTAGGCTGATGGTGGAATTTAAGCCTCTCTCATATCGAGTACACAAAGAGGTACATCTTGGCAGTATAACAAAAGCCAATGTGGGTGGCAAGGTAGCTGCAAATTTAAGCATGAATGCTCTGGATGTGGGGGCTTGCACCTGATTACCAGATGCTTCAAGCAGATGGCCAGGGAGAGGAGAGAACAGGGCTCATGGTTGCTTTGATAGGGTTACAAAAAGCACCAAAACCAGGAAACAGAAAAAAAGAAAACTTCCCTGACTGCACAAGGTATCAGATCAACAGGGCCACCAAGACACAGCACACTCTGCACAGATTTGGGAGGTGAGTCCCAGAATCAGGCTGGTGGTTCAATATCTGCAGCAAAACTCATTGAAATGGGGTTCAGGAGAGGGGGGCAAAATTATATATCTATTACCACCATTAAGAATAGGGAGCTGTTATTGATATTCTTGGGGTTTTCCACCTTGGAGGAGTTCCTCCCATAGGTGGTTAGCACTGATGTATCATTCAGTACATCTGGGAGTCAATATAGGCTCTTTCTCTGGGGCTGGGACTGACGCTTGTAGGAATGCTTCCCTACAACAGTCAGAAGTGCCAGAGCTTGTCAAAAAAAAAAAAAAAAACATTACAAAGGAAAAGTCAAAAATCCCATTCTATTCAGTGGCAAAGATTTGAGAAACAGCATTTGAACTTCACACAACAAAGACTACAAACTTGAGAATTTGACTCTAGTTCACCCTGATGAGTAGACAGGTAGTACAGACAGTAGACCAAATTTCAGCTGAGTAATCCCCCTCAATGACTTGAGCAGCATTTGTGTAATGGGATGCCTGATCCTGCCTCAGGACCATCTGATCTGGCACTGTCAAAACACGAGTCTGGTTGGAACAGGGCACCTCCAAAGAGGCCACCAGCCTTCTTGCCCTGGCATCCCCAGCGGCACAGTGAGGGACAGGGTTATGGAGCTGGTGTAAGCCGTGGGTAACCAGTGACCTGAAATCATTAAAAATCTTTGTTCATCACATTTCTCAGGAGGAGGTGGCTTCAGCTGAGCATCTTGGCTAACCTCCCACTCTGATCACCGCACCCTGCCAGTTCCACTGCCCTGTGTCCTTTTGGTGTAGAATTTTATTCTCCATAACTCCTTCCTGGTATTTCTGGGGAGCACACAGGATGGAGGTGAATGCTCTCTGAGAGCACCATCAGCCACCAAAGTGGTTCTTCCACACCTGAGCACTACAGAAACATATGGCAAAGACAGAAACATGTCACCAGCCACCCAAATATGTCATCCAGATGACACAACCCCCATGGACCATGCAAAGTGGTGGGCTTGGGTCCTCATTCAGAAATACAGCCTCACATTTATGTTGCCAGCCTCGGCAAACCTGCATCTACACCAGGATAATGAATGCCTGATTGGTTATTGCAGTTTTAAAATACCTAACATGCTGCAATGGAAACACAGTGCTGTAGTTAGGAGTGATGTAAGGTGGTGGCACATTGCTGAGCCCAAGAGCCCCATCTTTCACCTTTCTGGTGGTAGCAAACCATGGTCAAGAGGTTTGGTGCCTCCAGCCAGGGATGTGCAGACTCTCTCTGGGAAGGCTCACAGTGGGAACTACCACCCCCTCTCTAACAAATATACACAGAGAGAAGGTTTACTAAATTCCTTACCCCATCCCAGCCATGGGGATTCTTTATTTTACATCTGACAGCCAAAGGCCCTGTTCTGGGGCGCAGTCCCCACACTGCCCACTGGCACTCAGGAGGAGGCAGAAAGGGTGGCACAGAGGGAAGAAAGGAGAATCTCACTCGCTGCGGCCTCTCCTCCTCAGCGTGTTAATCATTACAGCTCATCCGCTCAGCACCACTTTTTCCTTCTGCACAAATAATTAAGAAGCACCTGTGTTCTTTTCATTCAATAACACGTTTCAGAGAAAGCCGCTCTTTTAAGCTTAGATTATTTTCTGTGACCACGATTCAGCTGACAAAATAACAATGACTCACTTTGCCAAGGACTGAGGAAGGGGGGAGGGGAGGGAGAAGCTGTCAACCCTACGTTAAAAATAAAAATACCAAATAAGTATTATTGAAAATAAAAAAAGAAGCCACCTTAACATTTGTCTCCTTCAAAATGGCCGGTGCCCCCATGCAACTTTGAAATCTGAATAAACTCCTGGAGGTGACTCTTTGCCAACATTCGTGCCTATGCCAGCTTTCTCACAAACGAACAGCTTGTATCTCCATGAAAACCAATGGATGGAACAAATTGTATTAAATTATGTAAAATGATACTAAAGAGCACAATCTACCAGTAAAAAAAATATTTAAAAATTGGAAAATCTTGCTTTTATAAATTTGAGAAAATTGTAAAAAGATAATGGGGGGGGGATGTTACATTTTTATTACATTTAAAGGGATGTCTCGTGGATTTAAGCAGGAAATGAGATTTATTCTCTCATAGGTCAGACACACATAATTCTTTGGTGCCGTTGACACCTGTGAGTTATTTAGCCTTCCTCATACTTTAGCATGTAGAGAAATCCCATCTCTATGAGGCTGAGCACAGCCCTGTGACAGTCTCAAATTGCCCCTCCCCATCACACTGTAGGCACTGTCAGCGCACATTATGTATCCAAATTTCTACTTCTCAGAGACCCTTTCTGGAGGGGGAGGGGGATGCAAATAACAGTAATTAGCACCAAATTTACTATATCTTCAGAAAATTATTAAGGATATTTTCAGCACCTATTGGGGGCTTTTATAATATAAATATCCTTATATGTCCACGCAAAGAACATTCCAGTAACTTTGCCTGAAATGGGTTTAAAATTGATGATTTCCAGCCATGAGTCAGTTAATCATGAACAGAAAGATCTGACTATTTCTGTATCCAGGGTGGTGGAGAGGGTGAGGGTGTGAGAGCTTTTGGCTGGTTTGAGGCTTTAAACAACACTCTACTGGCATAGAACAGGGAGTCAAAATTCAGGGCTTTGTTCTGACAGCCTGCAGCCCACGGGAAGCCACCCGACGCCCCAGCCTTGTGCAGGGTGGTCCTCACAGGTTGCAGGCAGATTTTAGAAAACAAGTTCATCCCTGTGATGGCAGCAGGACCTGGCTGTGGACTGGTGGCTCCTGGAGGAGTCCTTCTGCTGCAGGCAGAGACAGAACATCCCCTGGGCCAGGGGACATGGTCAGTGGGTCAGTGCCCAGGTGCGCAGGCAGGGCTCCCTCACCTGCCCAGATCCACTGACAGGGCCGAAAAATGAAAAAGTCTCTGGCTTATGTTGTCTTCAATCAAAGAGACAGGGCACCATTAATCCAGTTTTCAAAGAAAGAGGTTTGTCTGCATGTGCCTAATTTTTATTCCCTCGACCCTTTTTCTCTTTTCTCCCCTTCTCTCCATGGCAAGGCCCTGAAATGCAGACTCATGATTCTTGGCTGCAACAGATAGTTAATTTATTCTGCAACTGCATTAACTCAGCGTACATCTAAACCTTCCCAACCTAACTCTGACTATGCCACATGACTGAGGGTTAGCTTGAGCTCTCAGTTCTGCCACATCGCTCCCCACTGGAGATCTTTGCAATCCTAAAAAAAAAAAATTTAAAAAAAATAAAAATAAAAAAACCCCTTCTGCAGCCAGTAAAGCACATACAAGAACCGCTCAGCAGGACAAATGAGCATTGTAGCTTCCATAGTCACATACACCACAGGGAGCCTCAACTAATTTCCACTCTCAATAGAGCTTATACAGACCTGGAAGCTTAAAATTGTTCCCGTCTTTCCAATGAATAACACTGGGATCCTGTAAAAAAGACACTCCTTTCCTGAAAGGCAAGAGGAATTTGAAGGCCTGGGGGCTGCAGTGGGAGAAGTTGCTCTGCCCCTTCCCTAGACAGCCACAGGGTGGCTGGCAAAACCAAATACACCCAATAAACCACATGGGCTTTCCTGACCAACGACTGCCTGGAAACCACCTCCACTGCCAGCAAAAGAGCCCACCTGAGAGTGGTAAAACGTGGGAGCTGAGCCCAGCACTGCCTTCTGGAAAAAGACAGTGTGGTTGCTATTTTTGCAAACAGGTAGAGCTTAAGATCTGGCTCTGAAGGGTTAATGCTTGGACTTGACAAATCTCCCTGTCTCTTCGATCCAGTCACCACCACAGTCTACCCTCATGACTCACGACAGCTGGAGTTGCTAAACTGGCAGCGTCACAGTGTGGCATCAGGAAATTTAAGATAAAAAAACATGTACAATATACAAGGAATCCTAATAAATTCTGGAAACTGTAGACGTGTAAATCTCCAAGCGCTAAAAATGCATCCTGCTAGAGAAACTATTTTTAAAAAAGGCTATTAGGAGGTGTGAAAGCGAAGCTGTCTATTATGTTTCTAAAGAAAGGCACCAAATGCTTATTTTTCATCCCACTGAATTCTGAGTGCCCATTTTTGACAGACAGTTAGCACAAGGTCACTGCCAGTCAGCAGGCTCCCGGCCGGCAGAGCCTCCCGGACATCAGAGCGACCAGACACTTGGGGAGAAAATTGAACTTGCTGCAACAACCCTGGTTTAGATCATCTGAATGAAACCTGATCCCAGCTGCTGTCTTCTGGGTTTCTCTTCCATACCTTATCTTATGCAGCAGGATAATTTGATATATTTTTTCATCGTTAAAATCCAGCAGCTCCTCTACTTACGCGGGTTTTTTATGGGATAAATTGAGGGAATAAAGTATAATAATAAAAAAAAAAAATGGGGAAAATATTTCCTTCACCTCTGCGCCACTCCTACTGCAGACAATGCAAATCCCACAACGCATGTTTGCAGGGAAATCAGAGCACACTCAGGGCTAGAAGTGCAAATTCGTCTCATCTAAATGATTAAACTAGTAACAGTTATAAACAAAGAGCTTTTTATCCCACTGATTTTGGGATGGGTTAGTGCTTTTCTCCAAACAGTCTTCAAATAGTTTATGCTAACCAAAATATCCCTCCAAAAACAGAGCCATGCAGTGACCAAATAAACAAGAAGATTACTCCAAGGGGGAGAAGGCAGCCCACAAGGGGAATCCAAACTTTGCGGGGCCATGCTGAGATCCTAACAAACCCTGTGAGCTCCATGGTCACATTTTTATCTATGCAAAAGTTCTTATTTAATTTTGTGTCCAACCTGCAGCAAAAGTGGTGCACCCAGCAACCCCTTCCTTCTGCTTCAGTTCCTGTGATTTCAGCCAGAAATGCCCTCAGATTTTTTTTCTTTTTATATTTTACTATCTAAACACTTCAGTTTGCATATTTATTTATTTAATTAAAAAAAAAATCTAGAAGGAGCTGTGAGAAAGCAGTTATCAAAGGAGATAGAGGACTCTGTGGTCAAATTTCATCTTTATCACTTGTCCATAAACCCCTCATAGTAAGAACCCAACCGTACCCAATCCTCATTCTTTCTCCTTCCTGAAGGTATGGGCACACCTAGACCTTTACTAACTATCTAATACACCCTTCCCTAAGTACCCAGAGGAAATTTCCTGTCACATGTCAAAAGCTGCTCACAGAGTTCAGGAATCAGACCCACAGTCTGTAGCAAAACTGCAGCAACATCCTCAATTTGCTTTCACACTGGCTTCTCTTTTTTTTTAAATATTAAAAACATATTTCATCATTATGATCTACATTTCCATTCACATGTCTTTTTCATTATTTTTTATCAGCTAATCTAAAATGATACACCAAGTGCTACCTAAAGAGCCAGTTTAATATTAGTTCTCAGAAGGAAAAGATCTGACTCTGATTTTGCTCAGAACTCACTTCCATGAAGCCATCAGAGTCACACTGGTATAAAAGTGATGTAAATAAGAGAAGGATCAGCTTACAGGTGTTAGGCAACAGAGTAAAAGAATACATTCATACAAATTCTTTCAGGTATAGCACTCTATACCCATGTTGGAAGTGCTATTTAAGCACACAGCAGTTAAATGAAAAAAAGAATGCTTTAAAAAACAAAAAATTATGTCATTGTAAAACACCATGGGAACAATTGCTTTCTCTCCCAAATGTTGCCTGAAAAATCCAGAGTACTTGGACTAATAAGGACCTTTTCCAAATTCAGTGCTTCTAGAAATATGAGGTCTATCATGAAAACACTTATACAGGTGATACACAGGTTTGGGGTTTTTTTATCAGATTTTATGCAAGAAATTGGGCTTGCATATTACACATTATTCAAAAAGAATAATTAAAGTCCTACATGGACACATATCTGCCTCAGGGCAGACCTTTTATGTTGTTTTGCATTCCATGTGTCACTCAAAAGAATTGCAATTGGGAAATAATGTTGAACTAAAATAAGACAAGAACACATTGACTAAAATTATACCCTGTCCAATTTGCTGACACCCCTTTAGACATCTTGCCATGATTGCTCTGGTGCAACCACTGTTCTGTGTATGGGTGACATTTAAACTGAGCATAGTTGTACACTGAAATCAAATAAAGGATTTGAGGACTTTTTTTTCTTCTCCTTTTTGATACTGAAAAGTACATGGGATTTGAAAGCAGAAGAAAAAGGGCACACTTTGAGCAGTGATCTGCTTTTGTTATCCTGTCTAGGAAAAGCATTGTTTGTTTTCTACAATTAATATATTTGTGTGAGAATAATCAGATTAGGAGTTTGAACCTTCAGCTCTCTCGTGCCCAAAACTCCCACAGAAGTTAATGGGGGGTTTCAGCTCATGAGGATAACAGGCTGAGCCTTTATTCTGCAAAACCAGATATCCCCAAGGCCTGACCAGTGAACACATTTGAGTCGCACATTCTTTGTCTGGTTTGCCTGGTTCCACTGGCTGTGGCTGAGGGGTGCACGGCAGCAGCACCTTCTGGGGGTCCCCTCATCCCACCCCATCCCTTGCCCTCCCAGCAGCGGCTCAGAAAGCCAAGAGCACAGGATGAAAACCCTGGGATTTTTATGATACATTAGAGCCTTTTTTAAACCACTTAGAGCTAAATTTAACACATCCTCTGCATGCTACCCATCCCACCTTTCCTTCCCACCTCTAGCCTTCTCTTTGGCTGTTTTGTTTTCTCTTTCATTTCACTCACTTCCTTAATTAAGTTGATAATGTAATTATGTCACAGCTGTAGCATCCTCCTCTTGCAGAGGTGGCTGGATTTCTGTAACTTCAGCCTGTTTGATGATTGAGTGATAGATACAGAGATAATTGTAACTTTTCAGAAATCTTATTTATAAGTTGTAAAAGGAAGGCGCTGGCTACAGCACAAGGGGGACTAATGTTTGTTATCAAGCGGGTCTTGCTTGCTTTCTGTGGAAAGTCAGAGATATGCAGGAGAAGGGAAGCAGCAGGGAATGAGGGTTTTTAACACAGGATTCTTAAGTGCTGGGAGAGGGAAAGCACTTCAGTTGGGGGAGGGAAAGGGACCTTCATCTTTCAGTAATTGTCAAGGCAGAGGAAAGAAAGCAGCCAGTTCAATAAAATCTCAGCATCACAACCCTCCTCCCTCCCAAAAAATACACAAGAGGCGTTGCACTGAGCTACTGTACATTCTCAAATGGAAAAACCTGATACTCTGAGCAAAGGGTTCAAGCTAATTTAACAGATAACCTGTAATCAATATATTTGCCCTCCTATTTTGCTAAAGAATAGAATTTCCTGTGATGTACTTGATATATGACTCTTAGTAATGAAAGAATACTATCCCTGACCTTTTATTACATATGGAAATATTAAAGTGTTTTACATCAACACATCATGGCATATTAATAGGAGACAATCTAGGGGAAGAGTTAACCGAGAAGAGGAAAAAGCTTCATCAACTACTCCAATTTCCAGAAGAGGATCAGAAGTACTTGCCCATATGAACAAACAAAACATATCTACCGGGAAACGTAAACAGAGTCGGTGTGAATCATGAGACCCATCATGTTTTGGAGCAAATCTGCAAGCACATGCATGTTCCAGAAATAAAATCTATTAGCAGGAGGTCAAGGTTGCACACTGAAGCAAGTAAAGAGCTAAAACTTGGCCTATCTTCCTTTGACACTGGCCTGCTTGCTTCTTCTCTCTTCATGCGCTACCACTCTGCTATTCTTGATATTCCTCATCTTTCAGCATGCACTTAGGAGACTCTTACATGGAAAACAAAGTTCTCATCGCCATGTCTACATGTGCAGCACAGCCTCCCTTCTCTTCCAAGTGCTGGGGGATGGTTACTAAAAATACTGCTCTTGAAACATTACCATGCACACATCAAACTTTGATCTTCCAAGCTTTTTCTACACCAGCTTTGAGACTACAATCCTTATTGATGCCTGTATATATTTCAGTTGAAAGGAGAGAATTGGGGTGTCTTTCTCTGGCACATCTGATATTCTGCATAGATTTTGTCGCACGCAGCACTCGCACAAAATTTTGTGAAGCTGTTTACAGAGCGTGATCTCCCAAGGAGTGAGATGCTTCTGGTATTTAGCACCCAGTAGGGCCAGCATTAAAATAAGGCAGATTTCCCTGACCTGACAAGATACCTCTCTGCTGATGCCAGGCCTCCATGGGATCAAAGACATCCACCTTAGATATACCTTCAGTCAGCCTTTCATCTGCCTCAGATTTCCCCACCAGCAGAAAATCTCTAGGTTTGCACAGCTGCAGGCCAGGTACAGCCATAACTTTTACCAGGACCTTTGACCATCTTGGGTCTGACATGTGGTCAAGGCACAAAACAGGCTCTGACATACACACGCTGCTAACACAGCTGTCTCTCTTTGAAAAACACATTATAGAAACGGCTATTCTTAAGTTTTCCAATGCAGAAAAGAGGTGCTCAAGTGCTTTCTGAGAATTCTATGTAGTTTTCTACAGCATTAGGGAAAGAAATAGTGGGAACAGGATCACACCTGTTGGTGTTTTGATTTTATGGTGTTTGGGAAGATGACTTCAAGCAGGCATCTACAATCAGCTTGAGGTGCAGAGCTGCTAATGGGCACTTCATAACTTCTTACACGCATCTACTTTTGTTTATTTTTCTGTTCAGTAACCAAGAATCAAAGATGAGTGCATCAGCTCCACTGCAGTGGACACTGTTTTTGATAATGGAACCACTCTAAAGCCAGGTGAATAAGCAATGTCCAGAAGACACTTTGAGAACTTTGAAGCCCTGTTAGGATAATACTGCTGGGAAAACTTCACAGCTCTAGACAGCATGGATGCTTCATTACCATCTCCATGTCACTACAGCTCTAAGGCTGTGTTTACCCTGCTTCACTTAGGTCTCTCTCTTCTTTGAAAAGAAGAAGAGAGCAGAAAAGAGAAAACACAAAAAAATTCCCCTATAATGTCCAAAGTGTGATTTCCTGCTGTGGTCAAAG
The DNA here is from genome assembly GCF_017639235.1 of Corvus kubaryi. Taxonomy (NCBI): domain Eukaryota; kingdom Metazoa; phylum Chordata; class Aves; order Passeriformes; family Corvidae; genus Corvus; species Corvus kubaryi. Next base: position 13,883,835 of record NW_024581093.1, on the reverse strand, counting down.
ATAACAGGCAGGCAAACCAAAAAGTGAGTGATGCAGTCTTCATGGGAGGACTCCATTACCAAGCCTAAAGAATCTTCTTGCTATTATGAAATGAAAATTATTTGTAAAGAAGGGTTAAAGGTCACATGCAGGCATTCACTGGGAATTACTGACATAGGTATGACATAGATGATAGCAAATCAAGAAGCAATTTTATAAACATTGTTATTAAATAGTATGGTAATTAAGTACTGGAGGAATGTCAGGGTCATATGAGAGTTTTGTTGGTGTCATAGTTTTTTTATTTAACACTTAGGGGATCAATGACACTTAGTATATTTATTCTGAAATGTGAGCTCTGTCGCCAGCCTAGAAACTAATTCACATACCACACACTACCCCATACTTATACAGAAATAATTTCTGATTTTTATTTCATTCACTAAGTATCCAGCAATGCAAGCGTCAAAGCTCTCCACACATAAAAGTATGGAAGTAATTAGGGATTATGTGGTAAGTGTACAAACATAGTTTATATTACTGTGTATTAGAAAGGACCCCTTTTATAGCTGCCTTTGTCAATTTGACAGAGCAAAGGGTTTTAATGTACTGTAATAAGAAATGTAAGAGGGGGCAAAGGACAGAGTGGCTGTGATGCCTGTTTGTAAACTGCCTGGCCCCGAGGTCCTCCCTCTCTCCTACTCATCCATGCTCCATGCTTATTCTATGGTCATATACATTTTAACCCAGTTAATAGCAGGCTGGTGGGGGCAGAGGCTGGGGGACATCCCTTAAATGCATGTTGTCATCTGCCTCCAGAGCTGATAGCAGTGCTTCCACCAGGGCAGATGCTTGCCAAAGACAGCATGGTACAGATGATCAGCAGCAAAACTTCCATGATAAAACATCTTACAAAAATATTTTACTTTATCTTTGCCCTAGGCCACAATTCTACTCAGGATCAGGTGACTGACTGAAATAAATAAATGTGAAAACTGCCTGTGATGTGAACAGACAGGCAGGGTGACGTTCCAGGCAAGCCCCTGAGCTGACATTTTACAAGCTTGAAATTTGCAACGGGGGTTCCCATGTGTTCTGTGGCTTTGTGGTGGATTTGTTCCACACCTGTTCCTCATCAGGAGCAGAGAAAGCCCCAAGAAGGTGCACACCTTGCCCCAACCAAGCCACTACCCTGCTCCTTCCCTTTAATGAGAAACAGGTCTGGTACAAATGTTCCTGCAGCCTTCCTATGTCCTCCACAGGGGCAAGGGGAAGCATGGAGGGATGTGGAGTGTTATTTACTACTCAGAAGGACAACAGCATCCTCCACTTCACCTGTAATAGATTACAGTGATGCTTCACCGCAAGGAGTTCAGAATTTAAATCATAACATGAAATATATACTACCTGGTAACGTCCCTGACACACTCTATGAACTTCAGCTCAATTAAAAAAGAAATCAGCTGACGTTGATAAAATGCTATTTTCAGTGTAAACGAAAGGAAAACTATACCAACACAGTGCAATTTAAAAAAAAAAAACTCAAAGGGAGAAAAAAGGTGGAAAAATGAAGGACCAGAGCATATACTTTAGATATGGGTAGGTACACATAAAACACAAATGTCCATTTTAAGAAGATGTGGGATAACTGCAAGGCACCGTGTTTGAGCCTCTCTGTGCTGTGAGCAGAGTGGGCATCTCTCATCCCCCCACAGGTGAGGCAGCCCCTCCTCTGCCAGGCAGCCCCACTCTTGCCTTCAAGTTGCACTATACCGATGAGTAAGCCATGCCAATGTCTGCAGGTAGTTAACAGCAGACAGAGCTTCACTGCCAATCCAGCGCTGGAATTCCAAAATGCTTCACCAAAAGGGCACACTGGCACAGAGCTGCCCTTGCCACCTGCAGCTACTCCCTCTGTCCTGTGGCACAGGAAGCTCTGTCACAGATGACCAGGGAATTGCAAAGGGCTCTTGCATTTTCCTTTTAGCTTTTATGCCAGGTTCATCCCCAAGATCTACAGTGCACAGCCTAAAGCCTGGAATAAAAATAAGGCCTCACTGCAAATGTGAAAAATCACATTTTACTGTGATTTATGCAGTAGATAATATGTTCTGGCTGCAGATTGACTGAATTGGTGGTCCCACATTAAATCTCTAATCTGGAGCAAGCAGAGGCTCCTCAGCAGAAGTTTGCATTGTGGCATAAGTACTAGCTAGGAAAGTAAATAATCCAAAAGGAAACTACTTCCAGAAACAACATTAAACAAATCAGCATTTCCTGGTGCTCTGGAAACACAATAATTTAACGTGTTGATAGCTGCTTGGCACTTTGGAAAACCAGGAAACTGAGTTAGATACCCCTTCTGCAAGGGTGGTTAGCAGCTTTAGTCCAATACCCTGGAAGTTCTGGCTGTGGTTTTTGTACAGAGATAATAAATCCAGGCTTTGATAGGGAGCTCACATTTAAAAATAATGTCACTGATCTCTATTTGGCATGCAGCAGAGATGTGCCAAGCATGATGAGAACAGGAGAAAAGATCAGTCACCAGAAAAAAATAGAGTACAGGAAACCGGTGATAGCTTTAGTATAATGAATTCCCTAACTTAAGTTTTAAGTTTATTAATTACAGACAGACATAGGTCTAGGTGATATGATTTAAATACTCTATTTAATTCAGCATTAAGAGTTTGGGGATGTTAAAGTCCTGTCATAACTTCGAGAACTTCAGCTCCAAGCTGGGCTAGATCAGCACATTGCCTCCACCAGGTTCACCCCCAAATCCAAGCCCTGGTCATTACCTCCCACCCACACCACCCCATCTTCACTTTCTCTTCAAGATCTAATTGTTCACACTGTTCTGGGTGCACAAAACATCTATGGGATGTTCTCATTCACACGCCTCAACCACATGGATTCAGCATCTTTCCTTAGATAAAATGGAGACCCATTTAATCTAGAGCTGAAATAAAGTCAATCAACTAGTCTCAGGTGAGGAAAGTTACATAATATCACTTCATGGTCACAAGATCCCCCCGGGGATGGGAGATACCTTCATGTTGGGCAAGAAAAACCACACCTTTTGTCAAGTGGCAGCACTGTGCTTCTCATTCATCCAACTCCATGCACTCCTGGGTGACCAGGAGTTACTGTTACCCAATGACTTTACTACTACTGATAAATACTACTTAAATACTGACTGATAAGAGCAATAGCCAAGGAACCAGTGGAAAAACTGGAGACTTAAAGATGATCACTGCAGAAGTGAAAAAAGAATGCAGATTTTTCATATCAAAAGAGTATTCCAATTTATCTGGAAGCCTAGTTCTTATCTACTGCACAGTAAAAATGCAAGCCTCAAAGACAAAATTCTCCACTTTTCTGTTTCAACATATTCAGAATGTAGAGAAGCATATTCAGGAAGTTTCTATATTTGATGATCTTTTTCCATTCTAAGTTTCTAATTAGTACTATGCCCTATTCTGTGAGTTTTATTTTGAGCACTAGAGCCAGCACACAACACCCAGAATGCCTATCCTTCAACTGGATAAAAATATGTACGTCCACATTCATTCTGTAGCAACAGATCCTTTTTTATCTGCTTGCTGAGGATGTGGAGCTGGATTGACCAAACATCAGAAGCTCAGAATCTGTTCATTCCATCCCATTTTTTTACAGAAGCACTTTAACTGGTGACTGTCATTGAAAGCAGACACATTTAACAGGTTTGGTTTGCCACACATCCAAGCAGCACAGATATTTTGAGACTCACAGGCGGGGAGGGTTTTGAGTACCAGTCCCTGGTGCCACAGATAAGTCCATCTGCCTGCCCTCCAGGGACATGGGGGCTCTATCCAATGCTGGTTTTACAGCAGCTGCATACGGTTTACACAACAACTTGTCTCCTGTTTATGTTCTAGATCAGTCTGCCCCAACTCTGGTATGTAACTTTCAGTGTTTGGTTAGGACACCGCAGAGCAGCCTGCATGCTTCCCCTCTACCCTGCCAGAATATTGCCTCCAGTCTTTTTCCAGGCTGAGGACAAGGGACATTGCTCAATCATTCCACTCCAAAAACTTGCCTTCCCACATTCACACTCTGCAGAGGATCCCTAGAAAGTTACACCTACCCAAAAGGGAGATGCATCACGTGATTAAGAACATCTGAATTCAGAGACCAACACAGGTTTCTTCCTATCCTTTCCTTTGGTGAAGTTCAACCTCCAAGACAGCAGCAACTCTCACCACCACGTGGGATTGGGGACAGCTGGGGCTGGCTGTGTGCATGGTCCCCTCCCAAGTACACCTGATGGGCAGCTCCAGTTCTACCCACAATAACTCTTTCCATTAGAGATCAAAGAGGTGCCCAGACAAACCACACAGCTCCTTGGGACTCCCATATCACATGCATCACCCAAGATGGGCTCCAAGTGCTTTGACTCACACCCCACCACCCAGCTTTTTGATCCTATCTATTTAGTATTTAAGACTTTTTCCTGACTCCTTAAAATCTGTCAGCAGGCTTACATTTGCATTCAACATTAACAAAGGAAGAGCGGAAAGTACAAAAAAAAAAAAAAAAAATCTTGGGGGTGGGAAAAGCTGAAGGGAGGTGTAATAAAATGAAGTCAAATGAAAATAAAACAAAAGAGGAACACAGTACATAGCAGGAAAATCAAAAGACAAAATAAAAGATTAAGGAGTGCAGGTAAAGATAAAATTCAAAAATTCAAAAACCGCTTTAAATGTTGATTTTCTCCCTACTGTTTTTGTTTCATGCAGTATTTTGATGCTAGCATCTAATTATTCTTTGCAGTGTTTTATCTCCCCCATTATAGTATCACCAGATTTTTTTTTTTATTGGCACTTTCCTTATTAATGATTACAACACCTACATTTAAGGAGCTAAATGAGTTCTCTCTTTTCCTGAGCTGCAGAGAGGGGGGTCAGCAGAGAAATGAGAATTATTCTGTTGTATGCAGATGTGTTATACTCAAAATTATTTTTGGCCGTTGAAGTAGCTCCCACAGCTTGCTGAGGCAAAAGAAAGATTCCTCTCCATTCCTAGCTGTGATCCAGGAAAGTCAAGGAGATCTCCTTCTGGTCTCCAGTCAATCACAACAGGAATTTAACAAATCTTTCAGCTTCAGCCTAAAAGCATTAACAGTTTCCTTTTAAATACCTGTTCTTAATTAAACTCAGCTTCCTTTTCAGAATCATTCAGCGCAGAAACATGTCCACTAACAGAATGCATTCGTTTTTCCCTCTCTGCCGTGGGTCCTGATGCTTGCTGGAGCAAAGTGCATCAGCGAGTCCCCCCGAGCACGCCTCCGGGGACAGCCCGGTGTGCAGCAGTACTCGCATGGCGCGTGGGCACCTGAGCATCCCTGTCCTCGGCAGCCCCGCACGGAGACAGCGCCTGGAGAGCGCCCGGGCGCTGCTGCTCGCTGATGAGCTCCGTCTGGTTGTGTTCCCAGCGGGCCGGGGCTGCCAGCTGGGGGAAATTAAGCTGTGCTGGAGCTGGGGTGGCTGCTGCCCCCGCCGATGCCACCCTGGGCTCATGCGGGAAGGCTGCGCTCCCCAGGGAGCACCAGGGATGGTACCTGACTGGAGCCGGATCTTTTCCTTGGCCACGGCCTCAAGGACAGGTGTAGGGCTTTGGGGGTAATTGTGTAACAACAGAAACCTGGGCTGGCAGGAAACCAAGGGAAGCCCAAGCACAGGTGAAATAATTAAAAGAAGAAAAAAAATTTAAAAGAAAAAGGAAGATGTATTTATTATTTACATATTAGGCAGAAAAAGCCAGGGTGCAAATAACTGCAAATAAACTTTTGCCAGAAGCCAGAAATTTTTGCACCTATGCAAAGTTGGCAACATGCTTCAATCTTACAACTTCGTTTTTTGTTTTTTTCCTTTGGAATCCAAAATATGTCTGCCGTGCTCCCCAGACAGGGCACAAGTTACATTAATATATTGGTTTTGACTGTGGCTTTCATATGCTTTGGACTCTCAGGTATTACAAGGGCCTTAGTAAGTAATTAGAAGAAATTAATAAAGATCCGTATAAACATTGTTCTAAATAACTGCTTAGTAAACCACTACATACTATATTACAATAAATAAATTAAATTTGCCATCAAAGTTTCATGGCAAAGCAGTAGAACTATCATACTGGAGACGCAGACAGACAGACAGCCTGTTGGGGAGACAAAAGCTAAAGCTTTCTTAACATAGAAAATGTTCCATGAATAGGGTTAAATACTTAATGGTTGCTAGCAAAAGATAAGACAAATATTCTTTGTTAATATTTATAGAATCCCATCAGGAACTCTTTTGTCCTAGCATTGTTTCCAAAATTCAATCCCCTAGTTATATCCATCATTTTTCATGTGATTAAAGGAATCTAAATTTGCTGCCTTGTCTTGTAAAAGAGTAAAAAGTTAGATCTGTATTATTAAAGCCTCTTGGTTAGAGCAGCAAATGTAATATTGATAGTCTATGGTATATAAGTCTAAAAAACCAACTGATCACACACACACGACATATAAAATGCATTCACAGGATTCACAATGTTATTGCTAAGAAGTTGGGATCCAGCTAAAAAATAAGATACAAATAAAATACTTCAAACTGACAAAAGGCAAGAAATAAAATACCAGAAGGGTAAAAAAGGGCAAAGGCTTTGGTGACAGGGAAGTGACATGACTGCACTGCCTGGGGCAGGAGACCTTCTGCTGTGGGAGTGAACCCTGGCACCCTGCCCTGCACCCAAACAAGGAGCCACAGGGAAGATCTGGACTCAGCCCTGGCCATCAGAGGTGTCCTGAGAAAATCAGAAACATGGTCAGGTGCAGGCAGAAACTGCTGCAGGATATCCAGCCATGTAACTTTCTTGGTAGCCGCCAAATGGGCTGGATGCCCAACAGTGGGAATGGGGAGTCTGTGTTGAACTGAGCAAAGGTATTGCCAGGCACACAAGGGAGGGAGGGGAGGGCACTGCACCTGTCAGGCACCTCCAGGGAGGGCTCACGGGGCTGCAGGGCAGTCACAGCATCATCCCCCAGTGGGGCAGACCCGAGATGCCTGCCCAGCCCTGCAGCCACGGCAGTAGGATGGGTGGGGTCCCTTCCCACACCTGGAAAATGGGAACCCTGAGAGCTGCTTTTACTTTTGGTGATAAAAATACATATTCATTTATTTTTATGTATATACATCTATACACAAAAGACATATCTCCATGTGCAGCAGACTGAGCACCTGTCAGTACCGGTAACTAGCACCGATATTAGAACCGAAGTGAGCACATCCCTGAGACAGATCAAGCACCTCACTCCCCAGACGTGTGCTGTTCTCCCGAGCCCTGTGCCCCTGCAGCCCCTCCACGGAGGGCAGGCAGACCCTTGGGAGCAGCCACACCTCCAGCCCTGCCAGTCCTGCCAGCTGGACCTGCCCGAGCAGGGAGAGGGGCAGGGGCTGGGCCACCTGACATCTCTGTCTGGGGATCTTTATGCCAGACCAAAAAAAAAAAAAGAACAAAACCAATGTTTATTCTTTCACCTTTAGAAAACAAAGACTCAGTGTTAAATTCTTCCCAGCCTACTAAAAAGGTTTCTTTTTTATAAAACAGTCCAAAGCCAAGTCCTCATTGATCCAATTTTTATTTCTTTACCCAGAACTTCTTAACAGCTTTAGAAAAATAGATAATTATTGCAGTTAATTTCAGCAAAACAGTTCAAACTCATCAGGGCTGCACAAGTATAATTTACTACTCCTTCTGACTTATTGTTTTGACTAGATGTAGATTGATGATTAAAGTGATAAACAGTAACATTTTTATAAAATGGCTGACTCTGCCAATGGCAACTGAATAAGAAACATGCTGAAATAGCTGTGCTGTTATTGTGATTGTACTCAAGGCTGTCAACAAAGAATATAAGTATTTGACAAGGTGTTATCTAATTGTGTTTTTAAAAGCCACGATACATACATCTTTTAATGTGTCACTTTAAGCTGCAAGAGAATTTCTTTTATTAAAAAGTACAAAGGAAAAATGAATGCCTTGCATTTTCTTGTTTCTTTTTCCCAAGCTCTGCCCTTTTGCCGTCATTCGACAGAATATATTTGCTCTTTAGTCAAATTGGCTTTTATTTAAATGGTAGCCCAAAATAGCACAGCAACATTAGGTGTATAAGAAGAAAGAACAGTGTGTCCCACAGACAATTTTTATCTCAGCCCTGGTGGGAATTAACTGATCGAAACAGAAGGCTAAGAATAAAATCCTTTTGACGTTCAGAGTTAGTGAAACAGCATTTTGGAGCAAGGAAAAGGTTTGGCTTTTTGATTTTTTTTATAAGAGGGATCACCAGGAAAAGTATCTTAACATACTGCCTTTGGAGCTACCTGTAGTCCTTCCATGGTTCATGCTACACACAAGCTTCTTTATATCCAAAACACGCTTATCCTCAGAGAACCCCTCTGAGCTGGGAAAGGGGTGCCAGCCACGCTGACTCCAGAGCTGCAGAGTGGAGTCCAGACCATCTCAGCACTCTGCCCCTTTCTGTGCTTGTAAGGGAAAACCTGGAGACCTCAAAAAGGAAGGGCTTTGCTAATACATTAGAAGATGGAATCTCTGGGACAAGTGAAGGAGCAGGGGCAGGAGGGGGCACTGGTGCAAGGGCTCTGCCACTTGTCTGTGGAGAGTGCCAGCTGGGAGGGAAGGAGGGAGTTAAAATGGACCACAGAGGGAATTAAATAAAGATGCTACCAAAAAAAAGGAAACTCCTACTTATGTGTTCTTGCCTTCTAGGATGACAATAGTATTGTGAAACGCTGCAAGGCCTGGAGAGAGACAGGGAATTAACTGTTTGGAAACCCTCTTAGTAGGAGTTCACAATGTGTGGAGGAGCGGGGAAAGTGTCAAGTGCTTCTGAGCATCTTTCTGGGTGTGGGAAAGGCAGAGCATCAGAACTTCCCTTTTCAGCTAACACAACCAAGGAGGTGGGCCCTTATGAAGTGAGAAGACCTGATGGACCTACAACACCATCATTCCAAGAGTGTTCTCCATTGGACATCAGCTTGAGAAAGCCCTGGTCTTCACCAGGAGCCAGAAACAGACTCCAGCTTTCCATTAGCAGTTGCCTAAGTGTTGACCACACATGAAGAAGGGAAAACTTTGTGGCAAGGAAGATGGCAGCAGTATGGCATGTGCTTAAAAACACAGCGTGTTTTTGGGTAAATAGTTGAGGGTCAGGTAGAGCAGCACACTGATGCAAAATGCAGGCTCCTAAATTGCCCTGAGATTTACCAATGTTGTTCGCACACCAATCACAGCAGCACCACTGAAATATAGAGGTCAGCTTGGTCTATTATGGGACAGCAACTTCTAATTTTTAATCCCAGTGGTATTTTAAGCACAGGATAGAAGTTAAAGGAGAAAAATCTCTTTATAATGAAAGACACTGAGAGGTACCATCTGACCTGATTTTGCAAGGTAATGTGCTTCATCCCTTCCTGGCCTGAGCACCGCGTGTTTGTTTGTCTTTGAAGATATAATCGCCCAAAGTTGTGGGGAACCATCAGAGCTTCACTGTCAGAGGTTAAGAACATCTTTGCTACCACCTGATGGCCTGGGTTCACAGCACTTCTACAGATCATACCTTACCATTAATTTTAAAACCTCCTCAGTATCAAATTGTTTTTCTTTTCAGAGGGAGCTGAAAAACACTCTAAATATAATGTCTGAGTGCTTTCCAGGTTTTGTGTTTAAAGATGTAAAATATGAGACTTATTCTAGAAAATCATGCACATCCTTCTGCATACAATAGGGAAGGTGCAGGTCATGGGCCTGTTGCAGCCACAGAAAATAACTGAATATGAAAAACAAAAACAAAAACGAAAAAAACACCCCCAAACTTATTTTTAATATAGGATCTCCATTCTAAGAGGGAATCACAACTGTCAGATCTCTGGCCAGTTCAAAAGTTTAAAAGTCAGAAAATTTCCAATTCAAAATCCTGCTCTTTATGTAAATGAACCAGGAGCAAAAAAGCCCAACCCTGCCTTTGAGAGCAGTGCCAATGGTTCAAGGACTGGGGCTGGATGCTGAGTGCCCAGACCCCACCTCCCACAGCCCCGCTGGCAGATGCAGTGCCCTGATCCCAGGGATTGAGCCGTGCTCCTCATGGAAAGGGAAGCAGAGGAGCCTGTGCCTCACTGCCGAGGAACTGAAGCAGTGCTGACCTTGGGCCCACTGCTCGTTTTTAAATGGCAGCTGAAGCTGGGTGCTCTGAAGAGACAGCACATTCAGGCCCTTCTCAGTGACTAATGATGCACCTGCTCTTGGGAAGGGCAAATCACCTGTAAGAACCCACAGTGGCCGTGCAGCCATGACCTACCACACGCTTACGGAAAATGAAAACTAGATTAACCAGTGTAAAAGCAAACCATATGAACAACAGCCTGTGTTTGTACCCTTTCAGCCATAGATGTTGGAAGTAATGTAGTACCAGTTACAACATGGGCCTAGGTCCACTCTTTCCACCTGGATTCTCAAGCATGTTCATAAAGAGGAAAAACAGTTCCCTGTGAGAGTTTAATTTTTAATAACATTTTGGCATTAGTTCTCTTTCAGGTGCTGCTATGCCCTTTAGTAGCTGGCTCCAAAAAAATTATACTACTATAAAAGGTTTTACCACCCTTTACATGAGCTAGAAGTATGAGGAGTTACCTGAAGGAAAAGATAAAAGGTAATATAATTAGTTAACTTAATCTGAAGCAGAACATCCTAACATTTGGGGTGCAGTCCCAAGGAAAGATCCTAAAAGTTAGTGTAGACAAAGAGTTTTAGAATTCAAATGGACAAAATCACGAAGGAATGTACATATTGGAGTCAGACCCAGAATTATTTTTATCATCTTTTGTCTTTCCTTTTTTTATTACTTTTTTTTCAATGAAGAACTGTAATTCAAGGGTGCTGCATTTTTTCATGATTTACAAGATGTAGCCAACATTTTGTGAACCTTGTGGGAATTAAAAAACTTCTTTGAATTTATCTGTATTTCAGAGTGAATCCTGTGAATCTGGAGCTCCTTTGGAAGAGAAGAAGAAAAAGACAGTCATAGGCTCCTGCATTAATTATGATATTTTTAGTTATTTAGCTAGATTTAGGAAAAATAAAGTAAACATACTGTAAATAAATTCTAAAATCCCTAGCTTTGTGGTTTCTCAAACTGAGTCTCAGTGGAAGAACTTCAAAAGCCACATAATTTCTATTACAAAAAAGAGTAAAACAAAGATTTGGGCTGTCTTTTGGAATATTTCAATCACTAAAATGCAATGCTACCAATGTCTAAAAAAGAAAAAAACTTGTTTACAAGTGTGTCAGGAGGAAGGGAGCCATCTGGAGGGATTTCAATGCCCAAAGACCTGGCCAGTATCAGAGCAGTGTAACAGCTTCAAAACCTTCCTCAGTATCCTGCAGAGGTGGGGTGAGGAGTAATGGCTTAGGAAAAGTGGCCTCGTCTTTTGGTCAAAAAATTCCAGTGTCATTCAGGCAATTAATAAGCAGCCAGCAGAGTCTGTTACTGGTGATTATATGAACAAAGGCGTTTGCTTTTGCATTATTTCTCAGGACCTGGTGCAATATGTTGGAATTTTTAGCCTGTTGCTCATTATCGCGCTCATTTCCAGAGATCTTGTTTTAACTAAGACACTGTCAAAGTACTTACTTTGTTTTACTCTCTGTTCACTTTTTTACTGGAGTCAGAAGGATTAGATACAAAATATGATCTGGCATTCTGTGATGAGAATATCGTTTCTTTGAAAGGATTCCTTTATTTTTAATATCTGAGCAGCTAGCAACAGTGAGATAGCGGTGTTCTTTCCAAGTATCCACTCATCCAGGGGCTCCCACATGACAAATCTACATTCAGAACTTTTGTGTTCTGATCCAGAAAATCCTGGAGGGAGGGAGATGACAAGTACTGAGACTGCTTTAACAGGCAGAGAACCTGTATGGCTGCTGGTCCAGTCCCTGGCCGTGGGATGATACATCCCACCACAACAGGCAACATTGCCATGGAGGAAAGGACAGCAGGGAAATGTAACTCTGCAGTCATCTGAGGTATCCTGCTGCTTCTCTGCCTTGGTCACATCATTTTAAAAAGTCCCTGTGATGAGCAGTGCTGTCCCTCTGTCAGTGGTGACCACTAACACTGGATGGGGAACACTCACGCTAAAGAGAACACAAGACAGGGTGGAAGCTGCTCTGCCTGATCTGGGTGACAAGCAGGTTGGGCAGCAGCCACAGGTCTGGGCTGAAGCCCTGGGGAGGCTTTTTCCTGCCCTTTGGAGGAAAAGCACAGTATCAGCATGGTCACCTTAGTAGCAAGACTACTGATTCCCAAACTGTACTTCCCCACACACAAACAACTGTTGTGACCAGAGAGACTCCTAAACTGACCAGTCACCCCAAAAGATCTGGAACAAACCAGCCACACAGCTGAAGTGAAAGCAAAGACCTTGTGCAGGGATCTAGCCTGAACAGGTACCCTGTTTATGAGTCCCCCAGGACCCATAAATAAAAAATAACTAATATTATTTTTTAAATTATTTAAATAGTATAATTTCTCCAAGAGTACAATGTGGCCATGTCAGCTCTTTGGAAAACATTGCCATGCTTCACTTATGTCTTCCAGAGATGTATTAAAAGGGATAAGGACCATATTGTAGGATAACCACCATATGCCATTCACCCTTTGTTCTGGCTTGCTTTTTTTTCTTATTTGTCAGGCTTGTTACAACTTTCGCTTGGAAGAGTGCCAATGTCAGAAGTATATATATTATCCCTTCTTTTGGCTTCTAGAGATCTGAGATAATCTCTTCATATACAGGATGGGAAGAAGTGTCCAGTGGGTAATACATGGTCACACTTCTGCTACTCAGCCTTGGGAGTATCTAATAACCCTTAATCCAGACTGGATTTCTTTCTTTCTTTTTTTTTTTTAAGCCAAAAGTATTAGGACTGATAACTCAAACCTTTAGGATCATGGACAGTTCCCCTATTTCCATATTCACATTAGGACTTTTCTGGTGAAAGAAGGGTTCCTATTTTGCATAGATTAGCGGTGGTGGTGGGTTGATTTCTTTTTTTTTTTTTAGGAATGCTTTTTTCCTGTTGCTTTGTTAGCCTTAATATTTTCCTTTTATTACCAGCACATTTCTGATTTATTGCAATGTGGGGCCAGCAAATAAGATTGTCAAAATGAGTATGCGCTTGTTATAACCCACTCAAAAAAAATAAAAAGGATTTTAAAAGAAAACAAATTCAAGTCAGTTTTAATTTTGACACTGATTGATGCTGATATTTCTGACCAGTTTTATGTTGCACAGATTTTGAACAATATCCTCCTCTGATCTTCAGTGCTGTAGTTATAAATACTTGATAGCATTTTCATAAAAGGATCTTTTTACAATACGCTTAATGAGAGCTTCTGCTGAAGATACACAAGTAAAAAAGAAACCCAGCTTAATATGGTGATAGTCAGATACTCAATAAGTGGCATGTGTTCTCAAAAACCTCTGACAAAAAACTTTCAATTATTATACCTGTGTCTTTCAGCATCACTTTACTGTATCAATTATTCATGTAACATCTAACTGAAAAATGTTATATTTAGAGATCACTTTAAAAATTCTCTAAACAGTAGCACAAGAGCTGATATGACCAAAAAATGATCATTCATCACCTGTCTGTAATGATGAACCTGTCACAAACTGGGAAGAAAAAAGTTGTTTTTTCCTCTTGGCTTAAAAAAACCTAAACCACAAAGTTATTTGTGATTATGCGACATTTGCTTTCCATTTCCACAGCCAGTTAGGGCTCACAAACATGAAAATCCATTATGGAATGGTACATAAAGTGTGACCGATTCTTGTTCAGTCAATTAGTGAGTGAAGTCTGAATATGATGTTTATCTGATCATCTGCATCTTTAGTACAGACATCGGTAAAGGTGGCATTAACAAAGGACTGAGTTTAACTTCTTGGGAGCAACTAGCTCAAGAAATTGCACATTTTCTGATTATGCTTCACACAAACCACACAGCAGCCCCTTTCCTGTTTGTAATAAAAATCTAAGGACTATATATGGAAGAATATAAGCATGTGACAGAAAATAAAGTTAACACTAAAAATCACATTTTTAGAGCTTTGTTTCTATTCATGAAGCTTGTTATTAATGTAGGACTTTTCAAAAAAACACTGTGTGGTCTCTTTGTTTGTACTAAGGCACACATTAAATATGGACATATTATTCCTCTGAACACAATGCTATTTTTATTTTACAAGAATTACTCCAGTGACTTCCACATAGAAATTATCTCACACATCTGTATTCTGATTATGATATTTAGTACAAGGGTCATGAATAATAAAATTGCTAAATATGCTTATTGCCATCTATAAATAAAGGTTATCAGACTTGAGGTTTTGTTTTTGGAGTGGTGGAACAAGTAGGGTTAGTTGCAAGACAATAGTGCTTTAATTTAACTTTGAAAATAAATAATTAAAATAATAAATATTCAAATGATTTCCAAGGTGCAGTGAGCCTAAATTAATACTTGCAAAATTAATGCAACAGCACAACTGCAGAAGTTCACTTTATGGCAGAAAGTTCACAGATCTGCCAGCAAAGCATCTATAAACATTAGAGTCGTCTTTCAGCACAGATCCTGTCCTACCCAGTGGTAAAACTCTAGCTTAGGTCTGAGGGGGATAAAAAAGCAATCCTTCATCATGGCTATGAAAATTGCAATTTTTTGCAATTGGTATTTATCCACAGATGTATTTGGGCGAGGCGGGGAGGGTGTGCCTGGTTTTCAGCTGATATTGCCTGGGTGCACCGAGCAGCCCGGCTGCAGCAGGAGCTCGCACACACGCTGCCCGCACAGCCCTGCAGCGTGGCTGGGGCCAGCTGGGCCTGCAGAAGGACTTCCCTTGAGCTGGTGAGTGCTGTGGTAGGGACACGCAGCAAAAGTGTCACGGCAAGGGACAAAAAGACTGCTGGAGTTAAAGAAGAAAATGTAGACCACTATTTTAAAACAACTCAAAACCTTAGCAAGACATTATACCTGCCAAAGAACAAGAGGAGAACAACTGTTTCCTGCCCCCTGTCTTTAGGGTGGTTGAGCACTGGAACAGGCTGCCCAGGAAGGTTGTGAAGCCTTTCTCTCTGGAGACATTCAAAACCCACCTGGTTCCTGCATGCACTGGTTCCAGGTGACCCTGCCTTGGCAGAGGGATCGGGACTGGATGATGTCCAGAGGTTTCTTCCAACCCTGACTATTCTGTGATTCCATGATTCTGTCTCTGGCCTCCCTCATTCGATCTTGAAAACTGCAAATGACAGCCAGCCAAGAGTCACTCCATGTTTCCCACACAAATGTTAGGATTCAAGAATGAATTATCTGTGCTTTGTGTGGCCTTTGAAGAAATAATGCAAAATAATTTTACAGTTTGAAGTTGCTGTTGAGTTTCATGTTGTAATGGTGTTTTTAATAGGCTGATTCTTACGAGCATGGACAAATATAATGCTAGCTTTTGTTCCTCCTTAAAATCCCCCCTTGAAAAGAACCCTACCATCACAACTCTTTAAGCTGCTGTGCAGGATCTTATGATGCTCACACATTGCCATGCACTAAGGACAGGTCCAGGTGCCTGTGGAGGAGCACCCTGCCCACCCCTGGCAGCGAGAGGACCTGTGTCCCCAGCCCTGCAGCCTCTCCTGCGGGGAGAGCAACTTGCCCAGCAAGCATCTGTGTCCCCAGCCACTTGACTACATGTGTGGATGCTAACTCTGCTAATGGCGAGGTTGCAGTGCAGTAATGAGAGGAACAATGTTTGTTTTGATCAGTTTGATAATTCATTTAAAAGTATTGTACCAGAGCCATGGAGACAGAAAGCCACGCCATTGTTACACGCTGGCACCGTCTCGTTATGTGAAGTAATTGAAACCTGTGGGAACAATATATGATTTAAAGCAGACAGTGAGGTTCTTTTCTTAAACAACAGTAGCATTGTTTTTCTATGGTCCTGATCTTGCTCATGGGAGCAAACTTCTCTGGGCAAGGAGTTAGTGAAATTTTCAGTTGCTGATTTTTAGTGGCCAACAATGACTTTTCAGGAAGGTTGAAGAATTGGGCCCTCCTTCAATAAAAATGTCTTCAGTGGGATGTTCATGATTTGCATATCTGCACACAGACACACACAGGTTTCCAAGGGCTCCTTGCATGTTTAAGATCAATAGCTCAATTGACAGTAAGGGATGTGTCCTGAATTTTGCTGTAGGGTGGCTGCATGTTTCTCTAGCGGGGCTTGACGTTTTCTGGGTTAGAGGGATACTTAAAATATTGCTCTCTGCTTTGCTTTAAGTTTATGTCCTAAATCATCAAATAACAGTAGAAAAAATAAGAGTGCATTTTAGTATTACACACCTCAGAGGTGCTCAGTAGGTACTGAGGAATTTCTTTGCCATAATTAAGAGGTTTGGAGACCAGATGTACAAATGACAACCGATCTTGATTTACTTGGAAAAATGAGTCATATCACTTATTATTAACTATTAAAGTAATTTAAACCCTTTTGAGAATAGATCTAACACTGCAGTGCTTTGAAGGTTTGATATGTCTTGTAATCCATAGATTATTAAAGTTAATTTCTCTGCTGAGATCCTACTTTCAGTAAAAAATGCATGCACACTCAAATGGTGTTGGTTTTTTTGTTTGTCTCCCTCTTTTTTATAACAAAGATGTACTTTAATTGGCTTTCTATTTATACTGCACTCAGCGAAGGTATGGAGGCTGCAAGTGGGAGAAACCTTCCACAATTCTGGCTTGCAAAGCATACAGAAAAGCACACCATTCATCCACAAGTACACCCAAACCTTTCATTTGAGTTGGGTTGTGCTTGTGGGTGCGTGGCATTCTTTTCTCTCTATTTGTTCTCCATGTATAATTTAGACTACATTTTGCTTTAGAGACCCTTAACGGATAAGGAAAAGAAGGCAATAACAATATGTTGATTTATATCACCATGAAACATTTTTCCCCCATACTTCAAAGTAATTTTAATTGAATTTAATCCTCTTGACTTTCATTTACTTATAAATGAGTTTTAGTTGTAATGTTAGAATGAAACAGAGTTTAGCAGTTAACAGGTTTTTAGTGGTTTTGATTATAGATTATTATATAATGTTTCTTGGGCTAGAAAATACTGAATGCTAAATACTGTCCCATATTAGATCATTTTAAAACCTTCCTCTCTTCTACAAGTAGGAGAGAGGCATACCAAATTAGGTTAAAGTACAGCTTATTTACAGAGGTAAAAATGTTTGATGAAATGATTGAAAGTACTGCAAATCACTTACCAGTTTATGTCCATGATCAAGAATATATCTAAGTAGAAAATTTAAGAAAAAAACAAAACCAAAAAACAAACAAGAGTATCTTCCAAAGGGACTGTGCCATGCATGATCCCATAAGTTTTGTGTGCACATTTATCATATTTTAGCTCCTCATCCATAGATCATAGGACACTAAGATCCCAATTCATTAAAAATTGAATACTCTATTTAAGCTGGATGTTCTTATGCTTGGAGAAAAAGCATGGAACTGTTTTTTTCTTTTCTCTGGAAAGTCACATTTTGCCATTTGATTCTACCTGGACAGCACTCCTGAGTTACTTGCTACACAGCTTTAGAGCTTCATAACTGAATGTACAAAAGAAATTTCAAATGAAAAAATGTCTCCTATGAAAATTACAGAATAATTGCCACCTGGCCCCATGCACACAACCATGCAACCCTTCCTGCTGCCCCAGCTTTAAAACTCAGTTTAGCAGTCATGATGTGCTTGAACTCATCCTGAAGCCTATCAGCCAGTCCCCTAACCACTCACATTGCACTGACCTTATTGGGTGCTGTATTGGTAATTCCTACGGGATTTTCCCATCCCTGTTTGTGCAAGCCTCCCCTGCATATGCAGCTCACTTGTTAGGAAACACATCAGCTCACAGCATAGCTTCCAAGGCCCAAGCAGCCGTGACACAGCCTGGGACTCTCAGCAGCTGACTTTGAAGACAGCGCTTTGAAATAAGAAGTTTGGAAGCACCAGATGATCTAGTCTGCTAATGAATGAGATCATCATAATGAGGATCTAGTCTGCTAATGAATAAGCTGGGTGTGCAGGATGGGCAGGAGCAGCAAACAAGCTTTTTCTGGGTTTCTGAAGAGATGGGGATGGCTTTGAAGCATTTAGCAGGAGACTTGCCTGTTCTCTGGCAGAAACATGGTCAGATGGAGAATATACAAACAACACAGTACCTGTCATTTTAAAATATGCCTGCAATCCCTAAGGATCTTAGTTACCAATATTCTGATTTATGTCTTACATAGTTACAAATCTAATTTTGGTATTAGCTTTCAAATTAGCACAGCTATATTTGCTTTGCTTACCGGGGTCTTCTGCCATCCATACCACTACACACAATCCTGTGTTTTAAATGCATGCAAGGATCTGTCTCCTTCATTGGAGCAGGGACATTCCTTCTGTTTTCAACTTATGATGCAAAAAAATTCCTTACTTGAAAAAACGAGGAAGCTACAAACCGCCCCTCTCCCAAAATGTGCATATTGCTTAGGTACCAACAGTTTGTTTTTCTGACACAAAAATCACTTATTCAGTAAGTTGTTATTGAAATGTATTTATGCTTATCAAGATAACACAGTAACTCCACTCATAACATCTGAAAACTTTCTGTCTATCAGAGAATTTCAGAACTTTATTCGTATGTACTCTGACATAACATGTTTACTGACTCTGTCAATGCACCCACTGCCAGCTAAGCTTACACAATACAAGGAATTATGTTTACCAAGGAAAAGCCCATTAAAGCCAAGAGAAATTGCCTGTCTGTATTTGTATCCACTGTTATGGGAGAGCACAAGATGGAAAACACAGACAATGTGTAGATGCAGAAGTACTGTTATTAAAGGTGTACATGCAGTGAGCACCATCCCACACTCTCAGTCCTTCAACCACCGCATCCTGCTATACAATAATAACCTGCTTCCTATTCAAAGTAATCACTGATGAGGGCAAATCTTGAATTTTTAATGCTGCCTGATGTAGGCAGCCCAATGCTCTAAGTGAGAAAAAACAAAGACCTGGTCCTAAGAGATGCATCTGTCTATAGACTCTGCTTAAGAAAATTAAATGGGGCAAATAAAGTACTTAAACATAAAGTTTGAAGGAAATTCCAATTAAATGCCTTGTCCTAAATAGACAAGTGTGGATTGACTGAAGTTTTTCCTCAAAGGAAAAATTTTCTATTCATTCCACATGCTACTATCATGAGGGAAGGAAGTCCTCCTTCATCAGCAGCAGCCACCTCTGTTTGACAGACAGACCTCTTGGTTTCCTGCAGCAGGAGATGCCTGTGGGACAATCAGGCGCAAGAAGAAAGAAAAGGTGGGCTGGAATAAAGGTCTCCCTGTGAGTCTGGCTCTTCAGAAGGTGAGAGAAATGGTTAAGGAAAGTCCCTGCAAGAGAGAGGGCTTCAAAGTTTTGCTGCCAGTATTTTTCCACTTCTCCTGGCTGACGCACAATACCAGCTCACCCTGCTGGGTGGCTGTTATGCCATAGCATGCTCAGACCATTCCCTAATCTTCTCAAGTACTGTCAGTACCTGCTATGGATCCACTAAGTGCAAGGTGGGTTAAAGGAACAAAGCAATCTGGTGGTCCCTTTTTTTCTGTTGTTCAAGTTTCTTCCTAGGAGTACACAAGAATTGGAAGTACCCCCCTTTTTCTTACATATACAGGTGTTTGTAACTAATTACCACAGTTGAAACTGTGACCTGAGAACTGAACTGCAGCAAGAGCTGCAATCTCTGTTCTTGTTCTCCAAGGTTGCACCACTGATCCTGGAAGTGGGAAAGGTGAGGTTTAGCATTTGTCAGGAAGAGTGAGAAAAGCTCACAAGCTTTATTTTATACAATCTACTGCTCTTCAGTTTTTGAGGTCAATTCCAGAGGTTGGCTGTTACTGTTGGTCAAAAACCAGAAATTCTGTCTGAAGAAATGTGTGATTCTCTGCACAGAGGGAACAGGTATTTGGGGAAGGCAGGTGCCACACCGGTGCACATGCAGACACTTGTGGGAGCTAAGATAACCTCACTGCCCACAATCCTGGGGAGAGCCTGCCCCAAAAAAGCCTACTCCAGTTGGAAGAAGGAGATTTGTTTGGCACCCTTTGAAGGTACTGTGG
>NW_024581093.1:13813540-13861040 GCF_017639235.1 Corvus kubaryi | reverse complement strand
ACCATGAATAAAACTACAAGAGGGAACAGCAAGACCAAAATGCACAATGTGCATATCCAAACTAATGTGTATTAAATCTGAAATCCTTAAATACTGTCTAAAGAAATAAAATGCAGCTGCATATTTTTGTGTCATAAATATATAGAAAACTGCTGAAATACCTACTGTAATTTACTATCTCTGTCCTTTGTTTATAACTAACTAATGAACTGATTTCTTCGTACAGTATATTATAGCAGCACCAGATAGCAGTGCTATGGTTAAGGTTGTGTCAGCATTTCCATTATAAATCCTGTTTTTCAGGGGTTTATAACTCAGCTGTGAAAATGCAGCCCAGGCTAAAACTTGGCGCACAAGGTGTCTGCCAGGAAGCACATTTATTTTACAAATTTCCCCAAAATGTCTCTTGGAATATTCTGGTATCATATGAACATGAATTATACAAATATGGTAAAAGTTTACTAGTTTAGAACTCTACACTTGTTTATCTATAGAAACACGATTGGTTAAAAAAAAAAAAGTGCAGCTTGTCCCTTTATAAAATGACAGGCTAACACACCTTTGCTCTGGAAAGAGCAAAAAATTAGTATTTTAAAATCCTTCAGAGCATCGCTCCTAAGTGGAGCACTGTTTTTGTGTACCCGGGAATATTTTCATGCTAAATAAAACACAGTGCTACAGAATTAGATTGTTGAACATTTACCATTGGGTCCACACGCTGGGAGTGAACGTGCATTAAACCTCACATTAATAAAGCGCTTAATCACAAGAAGCCTGTGTGTCTAGCTCTGTGTTTGGCTCAGCCAAATGCCATTTGGCTATCAAAGACCTGTTTTGATTAGCAACTAGTGCCAAGAAGCAGGGAGAGGAGTGGCTTGCAGAAACGAGAAGCGCTTCTTTTCGCAGTTAATCACCCAAAGAGAAGCAGAAAAAAACCACAGAACAGCGATGGCTGAGAAGCAAATCCAAAATCAGCCCCAGTGACAACAAAACAGCACAAGTCCCATCCTGCCAGTCACTGGGGCTGTCGGGCTCTGCTGTGGAAAGCTCCTGGCCACCTGACCTAGGGCACCCTAATTTCCAACTTTGGAGGAACACCATTACTGATGTGCCTCAAAGGGACAGTGGGCAAACAATGTGACAGCCAAGTTACAACAGCAAAAAGCACCAGTCAGCACAAGAGAGGGTGTTATATGAGAGGCTGGGAGTATTTTCTCTCTGTCAAACTGATTTACTGAGATATAAATGGGTGAGGGGAGGGGGGGCAGCAGACAGCAGGGTAAGGAGAACTGCATGCTCTCTCCCTGCTTTCTCACACAGCACACACTCCCAGGTTTGGCGTGGGGGAAGTGGACGTGTCCTCCTGTTGCATTTGTGCTGCCCATGCCCAGCCTGACCTGGGGTTTTTAACATTGGCTTTTTCTGAAAACACCCCGTGAGTCCATACAAGGATGGCTGCTGCTATCCCCACCCACACAGCATTAGAACACACAGAAGATGCTGGTCAACCTTTTTCATGCTGCTTCCTCTGTCCAAAACCTTACATCTGGAGGTAAGCTGCAACCCCAAGGAGAGGAGCAATGACAGAGGTGCAGCAGAACCCAGACAGTGCTGGCTGGGTGTCCCAAAAACTACAGCAGCACAAAAGCCACAGGCCCAAGGACCACAACCATAGCAACTGCCTCCCATAGCCACTTCTCTCTGATGAACACCTGACCCGCAGGAAGAGTTTCTTGCACAGCCTTCCTACATCCCTGTGCATCCACACAAGGTCATCCACAGCCTTGGTCCAAGGCTGCTGAAACAAAACCACTCAAGCTCCAGCACAACCACCACAGATACTCCAGGCCCATCTGCCATGGGAAGTACATGAGAGAAAAATCACTCAGGCACACTGAGAATTGTTTACATTAAACAATGAAAAGGAGAGAAGACTGTGAGAACAAACGTGCTGTAGCTTACACTGAGTCATGCATCAGCCCTGCAGAGTGGTGAGCAAGCGGGTCCTTCCCCGGCACCACGAGCCCATGTGAGGCAGACAGATGCTCTATTGCAGCTGCAGAGCCAAGTTGCCCACGCAAAAAGCAAGTTCCCAGTAGAAGCAGGAATGCTTGACTGACTGGTGGCTGAAGACACAGCATTTGCCAATGAGAAAGACAAACCAAACATTATTGACGGCAGAGGGTTGGACGGGAAACATCTGAAATTCACCACATCAAGGCTGCATGGCACTAATATTACCCACTGCAAAGCCCAGACAGGGACTGCATGAGGCTCCTGGCCCTACACCTCAACCACACTTGGAAAGGAAAAGATTTCAGCAAGGTCTTACTGTGGTTCCAGGGTGCTTCTTGCTCTCCTGCACGAGAGTGCTGCAGTAAAGAACTGCATGCACCCTGTTTAACCAAGCGAGAGCAGCTGGACCCAGTGCCCAGCTAATGATGCTCAGCTGCTCCACCGGTGCTTCTTTAGCCTCCCACCCTTCATGCCAGGCAGCCTTACCCAAACAGACTTTTACATGGGGCATTTTCCTGATTTTCATCTTATTTCTGGGGAAGATGCAGGGATAATTACTTTTCCATGTATTTTATATTAGTTTGTGATTCTACTCCCAAGGAGGGCAGGGAGTACTGAAGCCTGTTGGTATGTTATGAAAGGGAAGAGGGGGAAAGCAATCTAAAATACACATTCTGTTAAATAAGGATGCAAAATGGGTCTCTAACTGCTGTATGGGTCAGTTCCTGTTGAGTGTCTCTTCCACTGGCAGTGATGGCTGACTATCCCAGGCTGCAATATTAACATAAGTTTCTTTAAGAAAATACATAGCATTTGCAGTAAAATATAGAGAATATGCCATAGTGTTTTAGATTATTAAGCTAAATAGCCATGTAAAATGAGTATAGCATATTGGCACTGATCCCTGCTGTACTGAGGCTCCTTTGTGAAATTAGTTAATTAGTTTCCAACTGCCCCCCCCCATCCAAAACTTTGCTTGAATAAATTTGTGGTTAGCACAAGTATGAAGAATTCTGCTTTTCTTGGCTAATTTTTTCTCTCTTCCCCCCTTTTCAAAGGAAACTTCCCCCATCTATTGGGATAGCAGTGTTCGTCTTGGATAAAGATGACTGGCTGAAGAAGTAACATCAGCAAAAATTTATTTTGTGTAGCAAAACAGCTGCCCATATTTTCTGAGAAAGTAACTGTCCATCACAGCTTAAGGTGAACCAACAGATTCTGCAGACTGTTATAAACTTGTTAATTCTTTAATAAATTAGCCACAAAAAAAGTGTTAATTAACTAGTAAAAATGTTTAGGAATTCTGTGAGAAAAAAAATCATAATGATTGAAAAAGTGTATGCTTAGCGATATGTAAAAGAATTCAGGTTTTTAACTCAATTTCTGAGACTTTTACAACAAAGTACAGAGAAAGACAGATGAAATTATGTTCTGACTACATGCACTGAATAAGCCCAAAGGGAACCTCTGTATATAGTTATCAGTGGCACTGAAATCTGCTTAGGAAAGCAACAAGTCTTTTGTTCTGTTGACAACAGTTATTACAATTAATTCATTTTGTGATTGGTATTTGCACTGAGTGACAAGGTGTTATTTTACCTCAGTAAAAGTTAAAATGGTAATACCTACATGTGAAATAACACTGAGTTTGCTATCACTCACTCAAGAAAAGAAAAGACTGTTCAGAAATGCCTGCTCAGCCACCACTCCTGCAAACCTGAAGTGTTAGCATCAGTCGTCTCCTGCTCTTATTTCCCCAGATTTGTTTTTTTGGTCTTTTCTAAAAGTTCATTTGGGAGGAAAAAAAAGAACGAAAAAAAAAAATTGCCTACTTTTTGCTGAGAGACAGAAGAAAGCATCAGCAAACAGAGCAAGGGGTCTCCAAAGGCTCAGCTGCACCTGGGGTTGAGATCCCGGCTGTAGGTGCGGGCTGCCTGCCCGGGGTGTAATTGCCGAGGGACACGACGTGCCCCGGGCGCAGTCCCCCAGCCGGGCTGCAGCCGCAGCTGGCCCAGCCGGGGCTGGTTCTTGGGGCTGGTTCTTGGGGCAGGCGGGCGGAGAGCATCCCCCTTACGGCAGAGGGACAAGCCCAGCCGTGGGTAGGGTGCTCGCCATGCCGTGGCCTGGGAGCCACAAGAAGGGGCGTCCTTCATCCGCCGCCTGCTGAGCTCTGTGCCGGTGGGATGCTCTGTGAGCCCCGCCACAACGCCGGGCTTGCTGCGGTCCCGTTCCTGCCGGGACACAGGAGGCGTCAGGCCCCACGGGCAAGAGGAAGGTGTCTGTCGCCGGAGACAGGGCCAGGTGCCAGGTAGATGCTGGTGCTGCGGGAGCCAGGGAGCTCAAGGCTACAGGCACGAGTCACAGGGCTCCCGAAGCTGCTGAGCCCTGCCCGTCCCGTGTGCCACAAGCAGGGACCTGTGCGGGGGCTGAGGGGCAGCTGCAGGGCAGCCCCGAGCCCCACGGCAAGCACCAACCTGAGGCAGCGCAGCCACACCTGGGTCCGGCCCCTCTCTGGAACACCTGTGCACATCAGCACAGGGAGGGGGCCCCTGGCTGCTTGGCAGACCCTCAGCTGCCCGTTCTTAGCGCGAGAAAGACAAAGCAAGGAGCGAGAAGCATTAGATGACATAAATTTTACTTTTTGCAGCAGGACCCAGCAAACCAAGGAAACTTTGCAGCACTAGCAAATGGCAAATAATTCATTAGCTATGGATATTTCAGCACGTCTCTACTTTTATTATAAGTTAGCCTCTCTAAACCATTGACTTAACAGAGAATCATTATAAATCCCCATTTTGAATTTTTTTATTAGCAGTATTTATCACCTTCTCAAAATCAATCCTATATTTTTAAATTAAAACAAATGACTACTTGTACTGCAATCAATATGAGTACATTTCCCTTTTTTAAAAGGAGAAAAAATGGAATACAAAGAAATGTCCTCCTTTGGCTGCATCAATCCAATTTCAATATAATTCAATATTTAATAAATATAATCCTCCATGTCTGTGCAGGGAAACATCATAAAAAATGCAAAAGGTTTCTTGGTCTCCAATAACTTGTATGAAACAAAGTGTTTCCTTATTCCTTCCATAAATACTGCAGTCATATGCCACTATATTTTGTTCTTCCTGCTTATGAGAAAGAGTTTGCTCTGATTATGTATAAGAAAGGTGGTTTACATATTTCATGATTAAAAATCCAAAATGCTACCTACCATCTCCAGAAAAATTATCATCTTCATCTCTTTGTATCTCTTTGACTTGTAGTTTTTGAAAGGGCAAAAAAGAAAAACCTTATATAATACCTAATTTGTACATCTGTGGTTTCCCTCTGACTTGCATAGGCACCATATGTTTTTAATTATCGTAATAGCCTTAAAGAACCTGTTCAGTGGGAAACACATATGATCCTTTTATTAGTGGTTTGCAATTTAAACAGTTTTAACAGAAAAGGTCTGGCTATGAGGGACTGAGAAGCACAAAGGTCTAAAAACCCTGTTACTGACCTCTGAAAGCAGGAGTTCAGATCCCACCCACCGAGGTGGGACCTGGCTCTCTCGCCTCTGACAGAGGTAATCAGTCGCATGTGAAACGGCTCTTCTGGACCTTAAAAGACATGATCTCCAATCTCAAACGACTTGATGTTTCAGTCAACAACTGACACAGTGAAACCAAGCTCTATAAACACTGTCATGCACCCACTCTGCACCTTCTCCTGCCTGGTGAACGCTCGCACAGCGATGGTGCTGTAGGAAAAGCCCTGCGAACTCCAAAAGCCCAGAATTTCAGCAATTCTCATTAGTCATTGTCCTTTCAAATTCCCAGTTTTGTCCTTTATGCAAACGCAAGACTGGTGAGCACGCCAATACCCCAGTCATTCGGAGGTAGGAATTAAATTTAACAAGTTCAATTCACTCCTGATTCTGGACATCTAAACACATAATCATCCTGATAATGTTATTAATTATCATTCAAGTGACAACCTTTGACACTGGCATGGTCCCACAACCTCCCTACTCCAACAACTCAAACAGAAAATCATTGGCATGAAAACCCACAGTCTTATGAACAGAAATTGCAAATAAGCAGGCACTGAACGTACAACGGCGAGTGAGCAAAATCCCCCTTTTCAGAGAGAAAGCAGAGGCTTACACAATAGCTCAGTCACTTGACCCAAAATGAAATCCTGCACAACTTCAGCCCAAAACAGATAATTTTCACCCCAAACAGAGGTCCGTGGGGAGAAGAGGGTGGGGAAGGGAGTCCAGCTAAAATTACACTGAGGCTGGAAGTTGTTACAGCTCCATCTCAGGAGATGGATGGTGTCCTCATTAGAATGAAGCTTTATTTAGACGGACAGACGGAATCCTTATTAGACTATTAGGCTGAAAAGTTTAAATGTCAGGAAATACAAAATTAGGATTCTGCAAATAAATGCTGACCTGGAGAAAAAAAACTTAGAGCTCCCTGTACAGATCCCACTGGAGATACTTAGGAAAAATGCAATCACTCAGGAATTGCAATCTCCCGTGCCAATCTACCCCTTCAAGGGTATTCTTGGAAAACTCCATTTCACAAAATTCAGAGGAGATCCCTTTTATTGGGCCAAATGGTTTCCACTCATGATATGATGCTATCAGCTCCATCCCCGGATGCACATTGAGCCCAGAGGGAAGGGAGGACTCAGGAGCTGCCACCTCCCACCACCCATTTCAGGGAAAACACAACCAAAGGAGAACATACTGATGTTGGAAACCCATTTCCAGCTGCACAGACCCCAAAAACTGTGAATCAGCCATTCTTTGCCCTTCCCTGCCTCATTCCCCATTCCCAGGTCCTCTGCTTTCTCCAGGGAAACTCAGGTATTTTGCAATGATGGAAAGACAGCTTAATTATCTTGCATACAAAGGAGATGGTCATAGTTTTCCATTTTACCTGCAAGCTAATGGATCTTGGGATACCAGACGTGGATGCTCAAAATCCCCTCTGGAGCCCTTCCGGTGATTTGTCGTCTCTTGGTTGCCTTTGGTGCACATGGATCTCTGCTGAGGTAATATGTGAGCTATTGCACACTAAAAGCAGATTTTTGAGAGAGGAAGCTCAGGCACACACACACATACACCCACCCCCGCCCAGGCACCCTCCACCCCCTCATCCTGCACCTGGCTCCAACGTGCAGGGCCCTGAGGAGGGATCTTCTCATGTCCCAGGCTTCCATGGGCCAGGCAGCAAAGGCAGGGCAGGGTTTGCTCCTGAGAGAGCAGAGCTCTGCATGGCGTGGTCCTTGTCCCTCATTCCAGGGTCATGGAAAAGGGCTGTGGGTGCTGCTGTCCCTCACGCTTTGCTGGGACAGACCCAGACAGCTAGGGAGATGGACATGCTGATGGAGCAGCCATCTCCACAGGCCTCATCTGAGCTCCCTATTCCTCTTGTATGCAGCAATTCATGGCAGAGGGTCACCCACCTGCACATCGTAGGCCTGTCCCCTTTGCCAGGCTCTAGGCCTCCACACTGAACTTTCTACTTGGGCCATTTTCAGCTGGAAAATGTAAAAAAAAATATTAAATCTTGCATTTGATCTTCTAAATAAATAAAGACTTTTCTCTTTAGGACTTTGGGACTTTTGTTTCCAATATGAATCCAGCAAAAATTTAGCTTGCCTTTCCCACAGCCTCACCCATAGATCATCAGGATGAAGTTTTCTGGTGGAACAGAAGTGCTCAGTGTTTAGCTTGCAGCATGGGGAGGGTGGCAGGGAACACCATGGCTGCAGTCGCACAGCCAGAGGATGATCACTGAGCAGGCCTGCCTGGCTTCCACACAGACAGGTCTGTGTACCTCCCACACCACCTTCTAAGCAAGTGACTCTGACAGTCCCCAGCAAAGGAGGGAGCATGGACATATCCCACCAGGATGTATTTTCTAGCCTTTGGAAAGACACAGAGGATCCATCCCTCCCTCCATCCATCTGTTGAATAGATGTTTGTCACTACCAAGTACAGTCAGCCCAGGGACCCCTCATGCTGTAAGTCTCAAGCAAAGTGCTTCCACGTTGTCCTCCCACACATGTACAAACACAGTTCTACCTTAAGAGAAATCCCAGCTCTGGGCCTGAGAAAACTCTTTTTTTCTCTTTAAGGATCCTCCTTTCACAGTAAGGATCCTCCAAATTTCCAAAAAGTGGATAACAACAATACCACTGTGATCCCATCTGCACACAGCAATGGCACTGTAATGCATAGAGCATAAACCACCAAATTCCCACAGACAGCATCTGTCTTACTACAAACAATGGACCATTATCTTGTAAATAATTCTGATTAAGCTGCAGCATTTTCCCCAAACAAACAGTAGGGGAGCAGAGGGTGAGGATTTTTCTAGTGGGAGTGCCGGTTTTCTCCTTCCCCAGCACTGACACTCAGTTTTTTATTCAACTGATTGGCCCCCTCCCCTCCCCGCTCTGTCCCCCACGGCTTGGTTTTCATCTTCTGACCTTATCCCGCTGCCAATCATTTTGGCAACTAAAGAGGGAGCCGTCATGTTAATGGGATTCCCACCTCTATCCTTTGGGAAAGCTTTTCTGGTTTGTTTTCTTCTTTTTCACCCCAATGTACATTTATATAACAATTAGTGAATACACCCAGATGCCCTCCTGTTATTAAATGGTTCTCATGTCAGGGAATGGGAACCTCAGCCACACCACTGGGTGCGTGTTGGTGCTGACCAGGGTTTGGGGACGTCTGGTTGTGCTGGTGATGCGTCTCGGTGCGTTTGGCATCTGGATGAACGTGGCATGGCAGCAAACTTTGCTGGGCAAAAGCTGTCACCCTCTTCAAACTCCCAGCAGGGAGAGCAGAGCCCTCAGCTGCCGGCAGTGGGGAGCAGGGCAGGGGCTCTGCAGCCCCCAGGAGCAGCACACTGCCCTCCTCTGCACTCCAGCTGGCAGGCTGAGCCAGCAACAGGTTTACCAGCATAATTTGAAAGGATTTAAAAGAAATCCAAGTGCACAGACTGGAACAGGGTTAGGTGTGCAAAGGGAAAAGTAAAACGAGACACAATCAGGGCTAAGGTGGCCTTTTTCTTAGGTTATCAAATTGATCTATGTAACAGCTGTGAATTGAGGAGAGCCCCAAAGAAATACTGAATTTCATCTTTAACCTGTTCATCTCAATGCACAAACCTTTTCTTATATGTCTCTTTTGATAAATGTCCCATTTCTATATGGCTGAAGTGTTGGTTTTCCTTCCCTGCATGCTCTTAATTTGCCTTGTTATTCATGTGAGCATTTTGGGGTCAAACACACTTCCTGGCTTGAATGAAAAAAAAAAAAAAAAATATATATATATATATATATAGAATAAAGCAGCAAGGACTAACCTAGGATGGGGACATTGAATAACAGGCAAGAAAAATTTTAACTTCAAAGTTGCAAACTGAAGTCACTGACATTCAATAAAAAAACACACAAGAGCCAATTCAGTCACCAGACTGGGATCTGCCGAGCACCATGGGGACCAGTCACACTGGCCCTGAACAGGAGGGACAAACTGTGGCAGACAGTGTGGCAGGACCCTGGTCCTGACAAGGAGCTGCTGACACAGGCACGGCAGTGGACTGGGGAGGGAGCAGCCCAGGAAAAAACACTGCTGACCCATCGCCTGCCGTGGCTGGTGGCACATGGGGCTGGGGCTGGCTTGATGTGGTAGTGGCCAAAACCCAGCAGCTCAGCCCAGCTGGCACCCAAAAGAGCACCGATGTAAAAATCCATGGATTTGGTGAAAAGACACTACAGTCAAAGCATGCCAAAGCTGTTGCAGAGAGCCCCGAGCACCATTGCTGTGCAGGGGCAGGAGCTAAGAGAGGTTTTGGCGATGGGTTTGCTGGCTGCTCAGGAAGTCAGGCCCACCCACACTGCTGGGGCACCGCAGCCATGCACACACCCAACCCATATTTGCAATATGTGTTTATTTTCACCAGTACATTTTTATAGCTTACTGTAGTTATGTCAGAGAAGGAAGCATTTGTGCACTGAGGACTTATATAATGTTCTTCATCTTCAAAGTACTTTACAAACATTAATTAATTCATTTATCCTCACAGCACTCCTACCAGGGAGATAAGTACTATTATTTTCCATTTCATAATGTAGAATCCAAAGCAGAAAACTTATTTCTTTCCATGGTCAGTGAGTGAATCACAGGTAGACCTGCAGGAGAAGTGAGGATTGCCAGCTTCTGAATTGGATCCCCCTCTCCCCAAATCTTTTTTAAAAGACTCGTGTTCTGACAGAGTCATGCCACATATCGGGATATGCCTTGGGTTTTTCCTTCAGTAAGAGATAATTAAGGAACAATTCAGTCTCTGATCCCCAGCATGGCATGCTATTCTCTACCCCACTGTTGCTCTGCAGCTGAACAATGGCTGTTCTATGCAGGGAACGGCGCTACAGACGCCCCGGATCAGAGGAGATCGGCTTAAAGGGACTGGCTGGCCTTCGTCTCGCTCCGCGGACAATGGGGCGGGCAAGGCAGCTTGGGTGCAAATGCCTGATGTGGGGCTGCCTCCAGGGACACCTGTTTGTAAATGGCACTGCTCTGGGCAGGAGTCCCTCTTAGCTGAAGTCACTCACACCCAGCATACCTATCTAGAAATTTCATGTAGTAGGAAAATTGCTGTGGTTTCCAGTATTTGATCTCAATCCTAAGTGTAATCCTTTTACATTCACG
The DNA here is from genome assembly GCF_017639235.1 of Corvus kubaryi. Classification (NCBI taxonomy): domain Eukaryota; kingdom Metazoa; phylum Chordata; class Aves; order Passeriformes; family Corvidae; genus Corvus; species Corvus kubaryi. The sequence continues at coordinate 13,850,296 of NW_024581093.1, read as the reverse complement.
TGGGAGGGATGCAGAGTGCTCCTGGTTCACCTCTGTGGCACTGCTGTAAATAAACTTCTTTCCTGTCTGCTCCTCACCAGTAAATGTGCGGCTGCTTCAAATGGCAATAACAGTTACTTTGAGCTGGAGAGGCTTGATTTCAAGGCAGCTCAAAAACCAAAATTCTGACTGGGCCTTCAAAGGAAGTGTTCAGATCCAAGAACTTAAAGCAAAATTGGGGATGGCAAACAGGGGAAAAAAAAACACCCTAATTTTATAATTTCTGAGAAAGACAAGTTTCGCCTGTTACAATCCTTGTTGGTGAATACCTTGGTCACTCTTTTTTTTCCCAACTTTATGTTTTGACAGTAATAAAACTGCATAAAGTCCCAACTTTTTAGGTAGTTTCCAAGCTCAAAAAAGATGCACTCATTAGCAAAGTATGCCATGGCATATTGCAGAAGACATGACCATGTCCTGCTGGGGAAAGGCGCATACCTAGATGTTGTTTCAGAACAATCAGAACAATTGTTTAGTGATAAATGTTTTTTGCACATGACTCATCAACCCTTGAAAACAGGATTCCTTATATAATACAAGTGCTGACACAGCCTTCACTTGAGTGGTGTGACTGCAGCTGTATAATTACAACTTTAGATCTGATGTTATGGACCTTAGGTTATGCCATTCAGACAAATGCTCCATTGTATTACAGAGATATTTTTTCCTTAGTCATATTGCCCACAGGACAATAAGGACTATATTCACAGCTCACTGCATAGAAGTTTAGACAGGGAACAGCCAGCGGTATTACACAAAATGAGATTATACCCGATGGGGGTTAAATGGAATCATAAATGCCACTTTTTCTTGTCTTCTTTTTTTTCTGTGCTCCTAGTTGATACTTTTTTGGAAGTGCTCTCCAAATAAAAGGAAGAACAATCTCACACTGAGTCTGGATAAATGTTACAGTTGTCTCACAAATGCTGTATTATTTCTAGCCCTTCCAAAATAATATAATTGTCCTACTGCTGAACCACAGATTTTTCTCAGTATGACACAGAACACTAAAATGTCAGGTCCTGACTCATGGTGTTTTGGTGGAATAAATAAAAAGTACCAATATGCTATTTAGAAGGGAGAACATTAATGAAGACGTGACACTGGGAGCCCCAGACATGTTTTCCTTTAGCTCCCACTGCATGCTCAGCAGTGCTCCGGACAATGGGCCACCTGTCATGGACCCCATCCTGGAAACACTTACCATGGATCTGGGTGGTGCTACTAGCACTGGCAAGGCTGGCTGCTTGTTCTCCTACACTTGCTTTACCTCAGGAGAATCCTACATGGGCCTGGGGAGGGAGGCTATTGTCAGGATGCTCATCACACATTCTTCCCATGGGAAACCAGAATGAGCATTCAGGGCTATATGAGGGATTGGAGCTGTGACTTCAGTAAGGCTGGGCAAGGTTACCCAAGAAAGATCACTCTGTATGCTCCTGGTATTTCTCCACTGGGATAGGCCTTGCACACCCATTGCTCACTAAGGCTGCCTTTCCAGCTGCAGCACTAGAACCCCGTATTTGACTCACCCTGGCCAAGCACCCAGGCACAAATATTCACACACTTAATCCACCCACACTTCTCATTTTCAACCCTGAGGCATCCACAAAAATTTCTTCTGGATTTTACTGGTGACGGAGGAGAAACTGGTCCCACATTCCCAAGGTATAGAGGAAACAAGTCTAATGCCCCCCCTTATATACCTGCCTAACAGTACATGGCACCATTCTAATGCCTTAAAAGATGGGATTTTTAATAAATATCATTTACAAGGCCAACAAGCATCTTTGCAGAGTTTGCCTCTCAAAGCATCAAACAACTGTGGATTGCATGAGTGGTTTTTGGTCTACCAAAAGGTACAACAGTTTCTCAGAGAGTTTTCTTGAATTAATTAACAAAATGACTCAAAACTGCACTAATGGTTAACAGCTTTTTTTTTTATTAGCAACACTGAGATAAGTTATTGAAGCATTTTAGTATTGTTTTACATTCCATTCAGAAGTGACCTAACTTGTAACTCCATATACATTTAAAGATATAGTTTGACACTTATTCAGAAAGCAACAATTATTAAAACTTACATACCTTCATTACCAGGAAACCTTAATATATTTTCTAATTACTTCCAACAATACTCTATTCCAAAGCACATGATAACCCACTAGAAGTTTACACATTTCACTTCAATCACAGGTTTTAAATTGTGGATGTCAGAGTTCTGTTCATTGAATTTTACTGTCTTTCTTGGTTAATATTGGAAAACCTGGCACAATATATTAAGCTAGAAATATTGCTCAAAGAATATGAAAAAAGATAACTACAGTATTTTTTCCTGCTAAAGCATTACAAAATACAGGACCATTAAAAACTCAAATAGAAATGACAATAAATAACCTTAAAAATGTTAAGAGAATTTTCACTCATACTAAAGTCCATTCCCTAAGCTTGCCAAACACATAAATAACAGAACATATTCAGGACCTCTATTTTTGTACTATTATGATGGTTTGTTATATATTGTGGATGTATTGTGTATACATATATTAATGCTTACACTTAAGGTATATATTTTTTTCTTTGCTGAAACAATTAATAAGCCTCAGGTAATTATTTATCCCTGACACTACAGGCATCTAGATAGGTGGGAGCAAACCTCAGAATTTCCAGGTATGCAATACTGTGCATAACAAGATCATCTCTGCATAAAGATATCCTAAGTTCCTTAGATTACAAAGATGAATTTGGTTATTTATTCCTGAAAGCCTGTAACATAAAATTATAATTGCTGTCAAATTAATTGTTTAAAATTGGCCTCTTAATAGGTATTAATCGTACACTTAGTTTTGACTTACAAGAATGTCTAGATTGCTCATGTTTATGAGTAGTTATAGGAAATACTATACCTCAGACACAGGAATGTATATTCCTGAACCAAAACACAAACCAGAGCATTGTCTCACTTTGGAAAGACCTGGAAACATCTCTATGCCTCTGCCTAATCCTAAATTATAATTTAAATTTGACCTGGATATGACAAAAACAATAAGAATATACTGTTTGGGAGATGAAACTTAGAGCAAAAATCACACAGCTCTAAGCTTACATCATTATTTTGTCTCTGCAAAGAAAAGAAAAGCCTTTCTGTGCTAGGGATTTGCCTTGCTGCGGCTGGCCACTGATGTCTGAAATCAAGGCACATACCAAGGCCTCCTTTTGCAAACACAATCCCCCTTTCAGATGTGGTGTTAGGAGGGACTGAATGCCTCCAGTCTCTCTGGGAATAGGAGGTACTCAGCACTTAGCTGTATCAGATATTTTAGGGGTTAATTTCCAGAAACATAAATGGAATGGGAATGTCACACCACAGTATGAAAAATGGTAACTAAAAGTTTTCAACAGTAAACAAAATGGTGATACCGAAATTATCACCTGACCGATTTCTGATACAACAAAATACAATCAAATTAAATTACATGAAAATAGCAATGAAATTTAAAGTCAAACAAACACAGGACCTGATTCTGCAATCCTTAGTCATATAAGTAGTGCTACTCATCGAGAATGAGGGATGCAAGGCTGGGCCCTTAGCTTCTGCTTAGGAAGTCAATGTTGATTCAGGCAGTATCTCTTCTAGCCAAAAATATGCAGCAAAAGGAAAGTAACATAAACAAGGCTAAATGTCAACAGTGTTTGCAGACTTACAGACACCATCCATTTGTTTGTACTGAAATGACTAGCGAACCATTTGGCAAATACAATGCTATTCACAGACCAGCCCTTTTATCCAGTAACACAAACTTCACTGGATCACTGGCATTCCCAGTTAATTAAAAAAAGGAAGCAAGCCATATGAGTTTGGTTTGATATTGCCATGCAAATGGCACTGTGACATCCAGAAGTGTGTCTGAAACCCAGGCAGGGGCCGAGGTGCTGATCTCCTGTTCAGCAGAACAGTTTATACTCTAAAAGCTGGCCTTGGACCTCCTAACTGAAACTAACAAACCTCTTCAAAAGCACAATAATGGGGTAAAGAAAAGTCTGCTGTAAAACTTCCATATCATTTCATTCTGCCTTGAAGGAAAAGAATATTCTGGTTAGTCCTCCAACTACAGATCAGGACAAAGCGTTCCTTAAGTGCATTACATGATACTTTAAATGGGCAGTACTACAATTTGCTGCAGTAGGATGACCTTCCATTGCCTTGCAGCTGTCCTAGGGCTTGGATATATCAGGCCTTTTGCTTCTTAATATGGATTTTGTAATTTAAAAGCTCTGCAATAAGGATTCAGGTGAAGCCATCACAAATAATTAAAAATCTTTTTCCGTGTTTCATGTGTTGGTGGTAGTTCTGACGGGGTTAGCATTATGATTTTTTTGGTTTTGACACCTGTGGCAATAAGCAATTTACAATAACTAAATTCACTATTTAAACATTGGGGTAGAGCACTATAATTACATGACAATAAAGCTGTAATAATCTGCCACAATTGATCTTCCCCTTGCCCAGCCCTCTTGTCTGCGCTGCAGTTCCACATTTGGAAGGTATTTCAGAAAGTTACAATGCTGAACATTTTAATAATTCTGTGCAATGCTGAAAGCTTTCTGCTGCAAAGGAAACTGCAAGTGCTCAGCCCTTTGCAGGATCAGAACTCCAAAGCTGCTCCCATGCATCAGAGGGGCCCTGCCCTGTTTTCATACAGTGGATGAAGTGATAATGGGGTGGAGCCTGTGCAGGAGAAAACAGCACTAATTGCAGTGGAAAGCAAGCATGAATGGAAGCAAATTAGATTTAGAGACAACATGGAACTAATACTTTTGGACATCATTAAGTGCGGATTCAATAGCACTAACCCATTAAGCAGCCAGTTAACGCCCAGGACCATCTCTGGCCAACAGTTCTGCAGCCCATCAGCTCTCCTTTGAAAGCCTAAGTACTTCCCAAGTAGCAAATGCAAGTAGGGAAATTTTACCATCTTGGTCACAAAGCAGAGAAATTAAAAGCGGAAGAGAGAGAGAAGGGATAGGGTCTTGTCATAAAGGGTCTTGTGCACAAATCACAAGTAAATTAATGCATTGGAACAGAAGGTAGAACATTATTGTGATACGACTACAGGTATATGGGAAGACAAGCAGAAAAAGAGAAGAGCACAAATCGAAAGGAAAACAGATCTTTCAAAACTCAAATACAAATAAGATCTAGAATCTCCAAGCTTAACTTGTCAAATCAGCAAGGGCTGTGAAAGCAGAGTACACAGATGCTCAAGACAGTTACCAAGCCATGAAGCCATCACCTTGGGTCTCCCCTCCCCACTGGGCTACTTGCTGCCAAGCAGCAAGGAAAGGCCTATCATCTTCTTAGGAAATGAGTGCCAGCAAAGATTAACAAGATCCGCTCCTGGGTAGAATCACCTGAGACTCCAAAACCAAGTACAGTTCAGAAGTAACTGTAAAATTATCAGTGCTCTTTTTTCTTTCTGTTCATTCTGCTATATAAGGAGAAATATTACAAAAATTTGTGATTTTTCTCTCAGCAGCATTTTGACATGAAAATTTCTTTATTATGCAGTAATTATGGTTCTTTCCTAATTGTGTCTTTCATCCCTACAGCCTGAAGCACGATAGGAGCATAAATGAATTTTGTGTACATCATCAATCTCTCATTCTCCATTATAGGGAAACTGAGGACTGCTTCCACATGTGCAGTGACTTTCCAAAACAACAATGTGAGTTGGTGGCATTCTCCTCTAGAAACTAATCTTTTTTTTGTGCCAAGATTTTTGCTTAAAACCTGACCTACTATCTTAGGGTAAAATCTGCCATCTAAAAGTGATCCACATGGATCACTGAATAACCCAGCTTGTTTTTTAGGCAGCCAGAAATTCAACTCAATTAGCGTGGCCAGCAAAAGATGCAATCTCATCTTACTGAAGCTGAAATATTTTATTTCAGTTTTATTTCCTCTGTATTCTGACTACAGAAAGAGCACTATGCCTTGCTCTCTGAGTGTGCAAGGACTGTTATCCAATGCATCAATGTTTTCTCTTGAGATGTCAACAACACACACATCACTGGCTGTAAAAAGGAACGCAAATGCACGGAGTCTCCCCAAACACAAAAGGAACATGAGAATCATGCCCTGAAATCGGATGCTGGAGGTGTGTCTCAAGTTTTCTGATCTCCCAGGCAGTAGGAGAGACAAAGGGAACCATGACTGGTCATGGGCTTCATGCAGGAGGAAAGGAAGGAAGGCTAATAAATGAACAGGGTGCTCCTGATTGCTAATCGGCAAGTGCAGAAACATCAGGTGGGATTCCCCACACTAACATGCACAGATGGAGTGTGATTTCACAGTATAAAATGTCACTGAGAAAATGAAAACTCCCCCAAAAACACTACTTTCAAGTGGGTGGTGTCCAAGCCAATCAAACAAAAAAAAAAGAGCTACTGACATGGGGATTGTTCATACTCATCCACTTTTGCTGTGAGATATTGAGAAAAATGAAATAATGTATTTAAATAGTCAACCTTTATACTTCTGCAAACACCAGTAGAATGGCAGAAAAGAATTTTAAAAAGCTATTTTTGGAGGGGGGGGACGGAAGGACTCCCACTGCATTTTCGATTAAAAAATGGCTTAAAAAGTAGAACAGAGAAGCTTCTGTTGTTTCTTTTTTTCTTTCATACTTCAAGTCAAATCCATTATCACTGGGCAGAGCTTGTGAAAGGGATATGGTCTTTAAAATCATATAAACTCAAGCTATCACAAAATGTCTGTTGAACTGATTGGAAGATGAAACAAAAAACTAATGGAAATAATATGACCTCATTTCAATAATAATATTACAGGTTTTTTTTCTGTTGTTGTTTTAAAAATCTTATGCCTGTGAAAAAGCATAAAGAAATTTTGCACAAAGCAACTAATCTTAGTTTTCCAATTTTTTTACTTTTGTTTAGACAGTAATTTGTCTTCTGTATTTTTTTTCTTTTTTGTTAACTGATTGTAGTCCACAAATGGAATAAAAAATCCAAGTAGGATTTTACCTGCTTCAAATTAAATCACCTCTTTTCAATAATGCTGATTTTTAAGGATCTGAAATATTTCCAACTACCTAAATTGGTTCTTAGTGCACTGAAACACAGAAGTTTACAAGTAAGGCCACATGGATACTTGAGCAGATATTGGTTAAAGTAATGACAATATTGTGAAGTCACAATGCTCTAAGGATACAAGCGAGATAAACTTTGTGTGTAGAAATCAGACTTTTTTATCAGATCAACTACTACATGTGGAAAAGCAGAGAGGGGCCTGGAGAAGGGGTTATGGCTTTGAGCATCTACACTCCGCCAGTAAAGTCAAACAAAGCTCCCACTAACCTTAAGTTAACCAGAGGAACTACTGTTAAGTGCTTGCAGATTGAGGGTTTCGTTTTAAATTGTCAGGCTTTAAAACTGTTGATAATGTTTTCTCTTCTTTTTTTTAACTTGAATACATTTTATTACGCATGTTGAGCTCTGACAATGAGTTTTCTGATGAGTTTGAAGGTTAAGTGAAGTGAACATTACTGAAGTTTTTGTGTCCTTTGCTGACTCTGCTTTTTAAAGTGATACTGTTTTTCAAAGGATTTACGCTCTAAAATCTCTTTCAAACAAACACCGTGCTGACAAAATAGGAGATAAATTGAAAAAAAAATCCTTGATCTCATTTGTTCCAAATAGATTTAACTTAAATTTTTGTAAATATGAGGTGTGTGATATGAGGAAGTAAAACTGCAGTTTTGTAAATTAGAGACTGAAAAGGGTAAAAGGTAGTTTTGTTTGTTTGGTGTGCTATTATTTTAATTACCTGGAGGCATATTCTTAGTTAGGCAAATTGCAATTTACACAACTGTTTGTTAGAATAGTGAAAATGGTCAAGGGCAAGTACTGCATGTGTGCCATTGAACCAAACCAGAAAATTATAATTAAAAAAAAAAAAGAAAAAAAAGGAGGGAAAGAAAATAAAAGAAAGAAAAAATAAAGTCTGTTCAACACAGGTAGACGCACTCCATGCACTTGGCCTTTGATTTCAGTAATCCAAAGAAAGAAAGGGGGGAAAAAAGAAAAAAGAGAGAAAGCAAGGTTCGCTTGGCAAAGAATCCAGTGTTTTTCTTGGGTTCTTGTATCAAAATACTGAAAAGTTTGCAAGTTACCATGTAAATTTTTTAAAACTTTTTCCTCCTTTGAGTATGCTAAAGCAGTAAGTATCCCCTTCCGATGCCACTAGCACAGATAGTCTATATTGCTGCTACTCTAGTTTAAAAAGCAAGTTCTTTCTAAAATCCTGTTTAAGTATGCATGCAGCACTGCTGATTTCAATGGAGTAGACCACATATAGGACTAGAATTTGGCCCACAGGTTTTAACATTTAAAAAAATGTATTACTAACAAACATGACTAATTATATTTAAAGAGCAGCTTCATGATTCTGCACAAGTGTTTTCTGAAATGGTCTAAAAGAAGGTCTAAAACTTACCACACAAGTCAGGTCTCTTGATACATCCACTAGTTGCTGTGCTACTTGCAAGTCCATTAAAGGCTGCTAAGCCATCAGAGCTGTAAGCTCTTAGGACTGACAACATGTTCATCTGCTTCTCCAGGACCTGCGGACCCTGAACTTGTTCGGGTTTCATCACTCCTTGTGCAGTTTCATGTGAGGAGAGAAGATTCTGACTGTGCCACTGCTTTTCTGAAGCTTGCGGCAGCGGTGATACAAGCCCTTGTGTGGGTTGTGAGGTGACTGCACTTTGTATATTGTCGCCTCCTTCACTGCTTTCTTTATTTATGGCAGACAACTGCTTATTCATAATATCTGGTTCTGTGTCAATGTCCTCATCTTCAATGTTTTCTTCCTTGGAAGATTCCATATCCTCAGATGAAGCTATGTCAGAAAGGTCATCAGTAGCACTTTTATTTACAGAGTCAGAGAGCAGAATATTTGGGTCATCTTCGGATTGTGTTTTTCTTTCGGATTCATTACTGGTGCAAGAATTTTGTGTTCCCGTGCCAATAACACCAGGATAAACACCGAACTGCTTATAGAAGTCTGTTGTAAAATTACAAAAAGTGGATTCCATGTGGCTCGGCCAGGCAGTGTTCTTTTGCTCTCCCAGGGTCTCTTTATTTTGTCCTTGGGTCATTTTCTCAGAAGCCGAGTCCAGCTGGCTCAGCATGTTTGAAACTCCTGCCTCCTTGCTGGACTGCACAGAAGAGGGGAGCAAGCTCACTTTGTTCACCGAGGCTGAAACTTCTCTAGACTGGTCTTTGTTGTTGCCTATGATGTTGTCTTTACGTTTAGCCTTGCCCAAGTGATTGGCCTGGAGGTGCAGAGCCATAAGTTCCATGGATGAAGTTGTAAAAGAACAAAATAAGCAACCATGCCAAGCAATGTTGTCTTGTACAGTGACAGAGGAACCTGGCAGAGAGGCTGCATCGGGCCTTACCGACAAGTCCAGAGGTTCGTATTGCGACTTTTCTGTTTTCCGCTGTGAGGACTTGCTATTTATCTTCTCCTCACCACCATCTGAGCCCAGAGCTTTTGCTGAAAGCGGATCTGAGAGAGCTTTGTCCTTCATTTCTTTTTCTTTCTTCAAAGAACTTAGGACAAAGCTGTCCATGAAAGCTTGCAAAGACCCTTGAAAGTTCACACCGTTCCCAACCATGTTCTGGTAAGCACGGCCAAGTTCAGAGAAGTGTGTTCCTTTGGAAGATATGTCTGAACCCTTCATATTTTCTGCAGATCCTTCAGATGACATGCCAGCTGCTTGTCCTTGCTGATCTCCAGAAGACAACATTCCTGACGTCCACTGCTGTGAGACCATGCCACTTCGGAAGTCAATACCAGGAAGTCCCTTGAAGGCTCCTCGCAATATGTCCGGTCTAATAAACACAGAACTTTTACTTGGTGTCTCATCTTTGTGTTCTTGACTTGCACTCTGCCCAGAGAGTGGCCCTGCTCCGTTCTGTCGCTCCCGATGGTGTCGTTCCAAGTGGTATTTGAGGGATGCAGATTGAGTACCAGCATAGTCACAATGTGGACACTTGTAAGGCTTCTCACCTATAGGTGTGGACAAAGAACAAAATATAAAGAGAGTTAACTGTACTTTGGTGTATGGATGAGTGAAGAAACTAAAAAATCAGCATTAGCTGCTTAAAAACAAGAAGATCTTGGTACTAATAATTCACTTTTAAAAAAAGAAACGCCTTTAATCGAAGACTAATTCATAAACTGAGTATTTCTAAAATGGGTTTCTAGAATGTGGGGCTATTCAGGAATGACATGGTATCTACACACAATTAGCCATCCTTTTCTTAATCTAACATGTAGAAAACTGTTGTAGAATTAAAAGCTATGATTATGAAAATGAAGCATAACAATTTCAACCACAGTAATCATTAAAAGTACAAGTTTAAAAAAAAGGGAGACAAAGAATGTAACAAATGGATGGTTGCAATATTTTGTGTATACAATTGCTCTAAAATTTGTTTAAATTATACACATGGAAACCATTTTTAAACCTAAAAATTTTATGGCACTGTTACGCAAGACTGAAATGAATGATTTAAGTCTTGCTCTGCAGTAAATCATGGATATAATTAGCAAATGGCATACTGCACAAGTAATTTATCATTATTTGGAGGGCACCATTCCAGAAGGATTCAAAGATCTGCAGACCTACTGCATTGTTTCTAAATAAAGAACTATAAATACAGATTCTATAAAATATTAATATCATTACACTACATTATGATTGCAGCATATAAGAACATATAGTTAAAATAAAAAGTAGTCAGTAAAAAAGAAATCGAGTAATAAGAAGTACAAAATATATTCCATTTCTGTATTTGAAATTAGTATTATCTACTGGATTTTGCAGTCCTTTAATTTTGTACTAATGACATTTCTAATGCTCGAGTAGTAAAATGTGTAATTTACCTCCCACAAGCACTTTTCTAGGTTTGGCTTGAATAGAGTTTTAAAACATATAAGATGATTTCCATGAATTAAATAAATATTTGAAGCCCACACTAAACTTTTATTGTTCTTCCTATACTTTCAAATAGGCAGAAGATTTTATATATATAATAAATATTGACATATCCAAAAAGAATGTACATCTAAGCAAAAGTATACCTAAATTTTTGCAGAGCATTGTTAGCAATGCAGAATTTCTTTTAAAGGAAGAAATACGGAAATCCTCACTAAAAGAGACAGAAATCTGAAAGATCTGCAAGCTGTCAATACTGGCGATTGTTTCTATGAGGGAGCTCGGCAAGAAAAAGAAACTGTTTTCTCTAGGTAGCTTTTTTTTTTCCTAAATGATAAAAAAGACAAAGGCAAGCCTCTCCAAATGGTATAATGGAAACATTTGTTTTGAAATCTTCCTCCACAGTAAAAATGCTGTATAATATTATGTAGTTCACCAAACCAGCTGGAAATTTATCCGTTTTCAAATAACCTCAAAATCTGCTAAAAACAAAACTGAAAGGCTTTCAAACTTCTGTTATTTAATGTACAGGCTCAATTGAAGGGCTGGTAAATACTTGGGAAGCGGCTGCTCTCAGTGATCGCAGGAATTTACTAATGAGATGCAAGCCCGGAACACTCCCATGGCCATGGAGCGCTGCACGAGAGCTCACTGACCATGAACAGGGGCTGGATACATGCTGCAGTCCAGCCAGGGCTGAAGTACCTTACAAGCAGTGGAAATTCTAAATCCATAATGTAATCCTAAAGCTAAAGGGTGAGATATGAGAGCTTTATATCAAACCACATCAGTCGACCTTTTTAGAGGAGAAAAGCACAGAACCTCAAACAAGAGGTGCTCAGCAGAGGGAGAGGTAGTAATTAGCATGGTTCATGCTTTAGGCCTCAGTCCACACAGCTTAACAGAAGAAATCAGATTTAAACATTTCAATGAAACTTCTGAGTCTTTCCCAATCACCTAATTAAGCTCTGGCACTTCACCGATGAGGAGCAGGGGCTGCGTTTAGTGGGAGTTGTGCAAAAAAAGCCAGTTCCTACTGAACCACGAACCTGAAATGGATCACACCTGTCTGGGCTTCTGTGGTCCCAGGTGGGCACCTGAGCACACACAACCCCATTGCAGGCCTTTGAGTGTAGGGACAAGGGGACAAAAGACAGTGGCTGTCTATTTGTTTGCATTTCTGCAGGGCTGTTTGGGAGTGTGCAAACTCTGACAGCTGTGCTGCCAGTCAGAATGGGGACAGACAGGAATGCTGGGTTTACAGCATCTGCACGCTGCAGTATTTTTTGAGCCACTTTCAGTTGTTCTGATACTTGTCCCACCAGTTACTGTCAGCAGTCACGAGTGGCCTCTACCATGACTTAAGTAGTTCAAGTGTTGCCTAAGACATAATGAGACTGGTGAAAAACAAGTGCCAGACTTTACAGGGTTAAATGTTCTCACTTTTGAATTTTCACTCCTCTTAATTGAAAAGCTCTTCCTCAGCATCCCCTATGCCTTTACGGAAATCTTTAACACAATTATATTGAGCACTTCCTTTTATTCTAATGATAGTTCAGTGTGTTTGCATTGCACATCAAGTGGCACCATCAAAAAGTGTGTCCCAGCATTGCAGGCACTGTGTCAACTGCTGGAGAACTATTGCAGGGAGAAGGAGAAATTTGCAATATAGGCTGTACTGATGTTGCTAAAAACATGCAGAAACTGCTTAAAGCAGTATCCATATGTAAAAATGGGTACAAGTAAGTTAAAAAATGCTAACTAGAGAAAATACTAGTTCTATTTTGTACTTCTAAAAGTACCTCCAGTCTAAAGCCCTGGGCACAACATACTCTTATTCTGAATTGCTAAGCCTTGAAGTCATTCCATTTTCTGCTCTAAGGCCTCTCCACGGAGTGAGCTTCCTTTCAGCAGAGATCTGCACGCAGCTAGCCACCAATGCCATAAGCATTGGACTGAAAGAAGACACTGACTGAGACAGTGTGATAAAAAGTTCAGATCTAACCCAGCCTTGGTGTGCTGCCTCTGTGGTGCTCCCACCCCTTGCATGGCTAGAAATGAGATCTAAAGCTGAAGGTCTGAAATTAAACTCAGTGTAGTAACACACTGTGCCACCTTTGCAACACAGGACTGGCCAAATAACATTGTTGAAAGAGAGCTATTCAAAACCTCACTCTTCTCTTCCAGATCCAAATACTGGCAGTGGTTAGTTTACTTCAAAGCAGTCTTAAATGCTGCTATTTCAAGGGCAGGCACTGGGAGAAGGGAGTAGGATGGAGTCAATCATCTTTGAATCTTTTTAATTTACTCTGTCAGTATTTCCTAAATTCAGTAATTGTGCAGTTATTTAGATGCTACTTCATCCATTCAAATTAATAACCAGCTACACCCTGTGTAAGACCCTGTACAAATGACAAAACAGAGTTATAAACTGCTGTGGGAAAAATCCCAGTTTCACCTCAAACCAAGCCAGTTTCAATGGAAAACCCAAAGGACACTAATTTTCAGGATTCTATCAGCGAATGCAGTAGTATATGTCCAAAGGACACTGCAGGGGACAATGAGGTAGGCTATGATTCTTGTTAGAAGACAACCTGTTTGTGTCTCATACTTTGAGGAAAGGTTTCAGAGAATTCATGCCAGTGTAATGACTACCCTGGTATTATTGCCAAGAGCAGTGTCTGGATGAGTTATTTAACACTTAATATCAGTTCACATAAATTAACGTTGCCATGTAGGAGTGAGGGAACATGACTTTTTCAAAATAATTTTCTGCATTTCATATCCAGGAGTCATTTTTCATTGTTCACAAAGGCAATGGCCACCCTGATCTTGCTAATTCTCTGGCCCTGTTTGCATCCCTGCAAAATTTTTCACAATGGAGTAGGATGAGAGAACATTCCAGCATGTACAATTAATGGAAACAAAAAATCTTATAGGAGTACCTTATCTGGGCAGCAAAATCACAGTTCTGCTCTACCTACTGCTCTGGTTTACAAGAGACAAGATATCTCAGGGGAACTATTTTATATCAGGATAAAGTAAAACAATAAAAATTCAATGCTGCTTGTAAAATCTGCACAAAAACTTGGTAGATAACTGAAAACAGACATGTTGCCCAGTAGAAACAGGTCTATTTGTATAGCAGGTTTATAAACAACCCAGCTGTATAACCTGTGTAGGAGATCCCCAGTCCTGCTCAGAACAAAATCTGACCCTACTGGTCAGGGGAACCATCTGCTACGGGCTGTGCAAGGAGACCACAGCCAGCTTATAACTAGATTTACAGATTTTAAGGCCAGAAGGGACAATTATGATCATCTAGTCTTATCTGTTCTACAACACAAGCCAAAGATCCTCACATGATAATTCTGGCATCAGAGCGTAACTACATTTTGAAACAAAACTTACTTGTTTTAGTTTAAAAAAGTTTTGTTTCAACAATAGCAGTGAATAAGACTCCAACACGTCCCTTGGTAAACTGTTTGACTGATTATGTATTTTCACTGATCAAAATGTGTGCCTTATTTCTAGCTTGAATTTGTCCAGTGCCTGCTTCCTACTACTGAACATTGCTACATTTTTCCCTGTTAGATTGAACAGATTTTTTTTAAATTAAAAAGTCTATTTCCTGAGGAAGGTATTTGCAGACAGCAAAATAGTCACTTCTTCACCTTCTCCCACCCTTGAGTGGAACATCCTTCCTAATTTTTCAGTGTCCTTTTAAATTATGGGTACCCACTAAAGCTTTGATGAAATTTCAACTTCAAAGCAATTATATACAGTCCAAAACTGTGTTTACATCTGTAGATTTAGCAATCAACTAACAGCTCGTATTCTGTTGCTTCCCTGCCACAGTCCCAGGCCCATTTCATCAGTACCTCTAGTATTTTTTCCTTTACATATTGCTGATTTAAAATTCATATTGTTGAAAAGAGCCCACTTGACTAAGTGACTAATCAGTGCCTCCCCATGATTTTTAGCATCTTACCATTTTTGTGCCATTGGTAAATTTTATCAACAGTGATTTTTATATAGTCTTCCAAATAATGATGAAATACCAAATAGTCGGAGCTGAAAGCACTGCTGTGGAACTGGGAGTTTATGTGCCATTTCATATCTGTATACTGATTTTTGGGGGATTTTTAGTGTGGTTGTTTTGTTGTTGCTGTTTGTTGTTGTTGTTGGCAGGACTGTCATATAGAACAAGCTACTTTTATGAGAAGAAACTTGATAAAACTTCCTTTCATAAAATAAAATTAAATTAACTATGCTACCAATTTTCAGTTAGTTAACAAATTCATTCCGCAATTTTACCCCAAATTTATGTCAGGGTAGTCCTAATTTCAAGGTCTTAATATTCTTTTTTTTGGGAAATACAAGAATAGCCAGAGCTTTTTTTACCACCATGAGTGCTCTGGATCTTGCTCTATGTTCCAAGATGTTTTTTGGGTTTTTTTTTCAATGAACTTTAACGATTTGGAGAACTCTTCAGTCAGGGTTTTAAAGATTTTATCTTTAAGTTATCCAGTCTCATTCATTCTAAAAAATATTAAAATGCAGTGGGCTACAGCATAACAGCCTCATTACTTAATGGGAGCGCAATTGTATCATTGGAAAATGCTTATGAAAACCATCATGCTTCTTTCTGAGAACACAGCAGAAGAGTATTTAATCTTCTATACCATGGTTGATAATTTCTTATCTGTTCTTGACCAGTATTAGCAAGATACCAATTGTTTAGCCTGCCAGATATACAGAATTTTACCCCATTTTCCATAACTCTCATAGCCATATACATATTTTTACTATTGCTTTTAGTTTCCCTTATCAAATTTCTGTACTTCTTAAAGATCTATTTAAACTTAGTGCTGTGAGCTTCTTTATTAATTTTTCATATTTAACATACAGCTTCTTAAAAATCTGCCCTGCACCCCTGCTCTGCACCCCACACTCCCTTTCCCCACTGAATGCTCCCCTTTAGCTTTTAAATAAGATTTCATGAGTTGTCCGTGGATTATGCCCTTCTGCTCCTCGTGGTGCTGTTCCCCACTACAGTGACAGCTGTGCACCAGGGCAAGAACCCCAACCCCAAACACCTGGCTGCCCCACTTGCAGCGGGGCTGTGACAGTCACTCAGGGACAACGTGAGTTGCAATTCAACCTCACACGTTTCTTAACAAGCTACAGTTTGCTTTCATGCAAAGCAAATGAAATCAAACATCTTATAATTCCAGAGAATATGGCTTAATGAAAATATTGAAAACATTTTCCAGCATTTTTTATTTTACCATTGAAACAGTTATTGATAACCTATTTTATCCATTGTGCAGTAGATATTTTAGAAATGAATTGCTGTATGGTTTAATTAGTTCATTATTATGCCTATTCTTACACGGTAATTTCTTTTATCATTCTAATCATTCACTTCACACTTTTTAAACCAAATGGAATATCAAAGGTTCTGTAGGATTATTTTTGGATCCTGCACATGTTTCACCACACAATTAATCTGTTTGTCAGAAATACTAGTTAACTTTTTCTCTTTACTACTTTCCTTTACTAGTCATTTTTCTCTATTATATAAGATGAAACTACCCCTACCCTGTAATAGGACAGAATTTTGATGGTTCTGATTCATTTTATTAAAGATTTTTCAATTGTGCACTTGCCATCACTATAAAATATTTTAATTTTTATAAAGTTTTATAATTGAATATTTTCCTTTATTTATATCTCATCTGCAATATTTATTTAGTCCTTTTACATGTCTTTACTTAGTTAAAATGCAGAGAGATAAATATGGTTGTTACTTTGCAGGGAAGATTCAGTACATTAATATAAACTGTACACAATTCCCCCAAAGCATATATATACGTTGTAAACCTGAAGACTTTTTACACAGCTGCTTATTGCTAAACAGTGCCTTGTCCAGAAGGGGACAATCTGTGTCTCTAATTGCTGTCACTGAAGCTGAGATTCATTATGTGACTTTCCCATTAAAATGTGAGCATTAATTTGTATAATGAAATATCACCCACTGCAGTGTTCATTAGCCATGCCCTACTGTATACTGCACATTGTTAGCTACCTAGAAACTGTAGTTAATTTCACTAATGGATATTTCCCTACTTAGTGTTTGGTAGGAAATTTATACTGTAACATTACCTCTTAAACTTTTAAGGAAATTTAAATTCAAACAATTATTTTCAACAAAAGTTTGGGATGTCATTAAGACAGGAGAAAAGGCATGCTGTACAATGTTAAGGATGGGAAATCTGGAGGAATCCAGAGAAATGAAAAGTCCTTTTAGTTCATCTTAGAAATGTAAGAATAAAGGATGTTCAATACCAAAATTGTCTCCTCTTGGAGCACACATACCCATTTTCCTTAATTATTCATATTGCTCATCCCACTACAAGCGCCTTCAGAGAATGGCAACAGGCAGTCTTTTTTTAGGAAGGAAATGTGAATTGAATTCATTTAAAACAGCACCATTTTTACTGTATTTCATCAGTTCATCTAAGCATGGTTTAAAATTGGCTAGTCACATTTCCAAGGGAAAATGCAGTAACACTGTAAATGCATATAATACATCTAATATATGCAAGATGTGTGTCACACATATTGTAACATACTCTCAGTCAATGGACACAACCCTGCCAAGTTTCTTCCTCCTATTCATCTCTTTCTTAGGTTTCTTCTGTTTAACACAATCCAAACCATCTTTCCTTTGCTCGTGCACATTATCCTTTTTTTCATTACTCAAGGGATTTCATTTTTTCTGTCATTCTGGGAATATACCTGAGCAATTAATGACAGCACAAACTCAAACTGGTCTACATCTGCAGTAGCTTCTGAGGGCTAATGCAAGGTACAAGAGGTGCTAGAGCCAATCTGAAAACAGCTCCTATAAAATGTAGGAGTGTCCCCTGTCAAAGGTAGAACGTAAGAAATTTTAATTTTTTACACTTAAATGTTTCTGCACAATCCAAATGCCAAGGCATGCAATGTAAAACCCACACCCACTTATTGTGTTTCAAGGGGGTTGAAAGTGCTCAGGAACACAAAGGAGATGCTCAGCCCCCTGAATGAAAGGACCTTAAGTTTCTGCCTCCAGAGTGGCAAAATGACAGCTCTGGAAGCACCTGCATATGGAACATTATAGGTCTGAGATACTCAGTTTTCCTTTTCACAAAGACTGAGCATCTCCAAGATTTCTGCGTCATAACCCTCCCAGCTGTATTTTATAGCAGGGAGGCCGACTCCCAAAGTGGGCAGGTCCCCCACATCTGCTCTGCACTGCTGTGCACAGACACGCCTTGCCCTTGTCCTGCCTCCCCTCCGCAGAGAGTTTGTGTGAGCTGCGGGGGCAGCACAGCCCACCTCGGCTCACCGGGCAGCAGAAAGAGCTCATCTGAGAGGGCATGAAGAATTCTGTCTGTCCTCTCTAAGACCCAAGGCTCGCAAGCATTTTGGCCTGAAAATCCTTCCTCTCTTCATTCGGGGCTGTCCCAGGGAACTGTTTCATCCATCAACTGTTTTTAGAGCAAGAAAGAGCAGAAACTGATTTCATGTAATTATGCCCTTTTCCTCTTATCACATGGGAACAATCAGAAATCATATCTTACTATCTTCCCCTTAAAGCTCTTCCTGCCTGAATATCACTGATTTAGATAAGAAAAATCCTCTACATTTTTGTGTTGGGACAAAACTGAGTGTGCTAAATAAAACTTTGATTTGTTTTTTCTTTCCTTCACAGGCTTGTTATGTGATAGCAAACTACACAGAAACTGGGACTCAGTGTGGAGTAGGTTGCAACCAAGAAATATCCAACAGAAAAAGAAGCAACCCAAGCCACTGGCTAATTCTTCAAAAACAGAGCACAGCTTCCTCCTCTTGTGCAAGATTAAGCTACTTCTCCAGCTTTTTTGGGCCAATTGCCACAGAAGCACCTCCTGGCTGGATCAGGCTTTGGGTCTGGTCTTGGCATGAGTACCAAACCAACCCAGTCGTGTGCCTCCAAACACACAGATGTTCGAAGGAGCCTGACTTCTGCTGAACTGCTTGAGCTCATCTCTAACAAACAGGTGCTGTGAGAACAAGAACAGTAATTGAGTTAATGTAGTGGAGAAATACAGTAAAGTGTTTTTTATCAGCCAGTTATATGATCCAAGCATATAATAAAGACAGAGTGTGACATAAAAGGCAGGAAACTGTCCCTGATAAGTATAAGCTAACCAATATTTGTTTAATAACTGGTATCTATTACATCATTTCCACTTAGAGCAAATCAACTTTTTATTTAATAACTCTAGTAATTTGCCAATTTACATTTTTATTTTATTTATTAGGATCATTTC
Organism: Corvus kubaryi; assembly: GCF_017639235.1. NCBI lineage: Eukaryota > Metazoa > Chordata > Aves > Passeriformes > Corvidae > Corvus > Corvus kubaryi. The sequence continues at coordinate 13,830,867 of NW_024581093.1, read as the reverse complement.
CAATATGTAAAACATTGCTTCACTTAAATGTACTCTTGTCGTTATTTACAAATACTTTGTTCTCAACCTAATGGAAATTGATCTTTACCTATTTTAAAATTATAATTATTTTTAAATATATTGTAAATGTTGTTTCCATAGGTTTTTGGTTGGTTTTTTTTTAGATTTTGTTATATTATACAGGGTTTTTTTCTTGTTTTAATTTTCTTTAGTCAGTATTAATATGCAATTTTTATGGAATATTTCCATTGTAATTAATTTACTTTCCATTAGTTCTAAGGTACAAATACCAAATATGTAATCACTGCCATGTTTAACATAAGAACAAAGTGATCACTATATAATAAAACAAAATGCAGAGATGGGTAACCTCATCTTATTATAAAGAATTTTTCTTTGCCTTTCAAATACTAAAAATGTCAAACTCTTTAAACTCCATAGTTACAAGATTATTTTCCAATAAAATAACTACCATTTCTTTACTTTTACTGCATTAGAGAGCACACAAATTGGGTTTTCACTGGGTTTCTTCTTTTTTTTCCTCCCCCGAAAGTTTAAAACACAGAGAAGAATACTCCTGCCCTAAATGGTTTGCAATCCAATCAGACAAATTACATTAGGCTGCCAAATTTTAAATTTCAGTGTGGTATACTCCTACTCCACAACGCAAAGAAAGGAGAACAAAAAATACAGTGAACAAACTTTCCCATTTCAACAATGATATTTTTTCCTTTAAATAATTTTAATTTTCAATTTTTCAAAATCAGGCCTCACATTCACAAACCAAACATTAAGTACTCGATCTGTGCAAGCACATAGGAGAAACATGACTGCTGATTTTGGGAAGGGAGGAAACCATTGCTTATCTGGTACTTCAGTCAAATAAAAATGAAAAGTGAAGTTTTTCAAGTAGGAGGTATAACTGGAACGTATTTCTTCATGCAATTATTTTACCTTTCTATTAGGAAAGTAGTAATAAAATTCTGAAATTCAATTAAAATAGTTGAAAAAGAAAATGACTCCACAATTAAGGGGCTCATTATGTCTGTTTCCAAAAGGAAGTATCCCAAATCTCCAGTTTTAAATACTCTCCCAAAGCCTACCATGACAATTAACTCTGGGAAAAAACAGGATCCTATTGACCATATACAGAATTTCAAATGATGTTAACACGACCTGGGGATTACAACATTTTATGTCAGAATTTAATTATGGATAAAGTCTTCTTAAACACATACTGTGTCTCTACATGAACCTTGACATGCACATATGTACTCTCAAGCAAACAAAATATTATAATTTAAGTGGAGTGGCTAGAAATAACTAGGATTGAGAGCAGTCCTCCCAGTGAGAGACATACCAAAACAAAGTGAGTATCCAGACCAGTAGCAAATCTCTGTAGGGTAAAATGCTGTGATTGTTACTGAAATAAAATATGGGAAATTTTACCATGGTGCAAAGCATGATAAGTGTTATTACTTACAAGTACAAAGTCGTGTGAGTTCTAGTGGGGAGAAAAAAAGCAGATCCATGAAGCTGATGCATTCATATGAACAGCGAGAGGTTAAAAATGAGCATGCTAAATGGAACAAAAATAGTAACTGAGAAAAACATACAGAATCCCTAAGCAGATGCTAAGAAAGGCCTTTGAAGCAGTTAGTATAACTAAGTCTGAAACCAATAGGCTTATGCCTATTGAAGGACAAGGGTAATTGAAGGAAACAGTGATGAAGCAGGGAAGGAGACAGAAATAACCTCAACTGGGAAAAGATGATTCTATTAAAGTGGTCTTTATCCAACAACACATTCCTTGTGCTTTTATTTAAGACTGTCATACATCTTTCTCAAAAGACTTTCTCCAACTAATAAGTCCAAATCTACAGTGGGAATTAAGGCTCCTAGACACACATTATGTTAACCCCCACACACACACGGCTCATGCCGACAGTGCTCCGCTCACTTGTTCCTCTCACCTGTGTGTATTCTCAAGTGGACCTTTAAGTGGTGGGATGTTCTGAAAGTTTTTCCACAATATGGACAGTCTTTCATGGCAGAACCAAGGCTCCTGTCTCTCAGTAAAGCTGGCTGCTGGACTCCTACAGATCTCCCAGCTTCTTCTCCAATGTCTGCAACACAGAAATGTTCTCACATCACTTCAGCACGTCAGAAGTTGTTCTCACTAAAACTGCTAACACAACACAAAGTTAAACATGTCAATACTACACCTGTCTATTTCATTCTTGAAATCTGACAGAATGCTGACAATTCATGTATTTTCTTGTTATTGTCTTAAATTATTTCATCTTTCCTATCATCATTTTAAGCAGCATATGGTACCTTTATATACTGAATTATACAAGAAACAGCTGTGTCAGCAGCTGGTTTGATTTCTTCTTTTGCTTAGTCCCTATTAATTTTTTCCCCAAAAGTTTGAGATGGTTGTTTTGTTGAATCTATTTAATTTATAAGTATTGTGAAAACCTGTAGGCTTTTAGAGGCAAAAAGTTTGCACCGGTGTATTAAAACCTCCTAAAACAACAGAATTGCAGTGACGGGGGGGTCCAACAGCAGCGGCAATGTCTACACACAAAGCCAACCAGCTTCCTCTGCAACATTTCAGCATTGGAATTACAACAGGCAAACTAGAGAGTGACCTAATCATGTGAAAAACAATGAAAAAAATTGGTCAGATGAGGGGGAATTCCATCTCCCTCTCACCCGCTGCTCCTGTGTTTTCTCCTTCAGTGTTCACAGCTACACTTATCCTTTGCATCATAACACAATGGGTGAGACTCCAGGACACCACTTCTCTCTCCTGATATAAAGAAACATTCATTTCAGTCATCTTGAGTGAGCTGCTTTTATCCAAGCAGGCAAAGAACAAAATAACTTACAAAAGACTGACATAAAAATTGCAAAAAATGTAGGGCATTTAAAAAAAATGTCATTATTCAAACCACACAAGACTCATCCATCATCCCTTACATAGAGGGTCATGTAACATCACATATAAGCACCAGTTGATGATTTCATGAAAAACCATGGCAAATGTTGAAACTGTGACCCGGATTGACACTGCTGGCACATCGGGAGCAGGACACATGGGCACAGCATCACACCCCATGCAGAACTGAGCTATCTGGGTTAGATCCAGGTGGGGAGCACAGAGTTAAAACCTGCATGCAGAGTCTTGATTATTTCAACCATAAACTACTGACTAAAAATGTTCTGTCTTTACCCATTTGATATGTAACTAAAGCTGTCAGGAAACATAGTGCAGTTTACACAGCATTGCCTTTTAAATGGAAGTAATGGGACATAAGAAAGACTTAAACATTTGGCTCTAATAAAATCTATTCTCACAGTAGCAGAGACCCAAATACCACATTTCTGGAAAAGGTAACACTAACAAGCATTTCAGTATGTATTATAAAATAGTTCCTCTAAATTTTTTTGCTTAAAGCTGAAAGAAGGGGATGATAGAACTATTAAAATATATATATATATGTGTATATACATATATAAATGCTTATCTCAGTCATGTATGAAATCAAGCTATTACTACTTTTCAAAAGGCAAATCTGATAGCTTCACATCACATTCTTGTTTAACATTTTCTGACTGTTCTTAGACTGCAAGTTAAGCATAATATTTAAGTTAGAAAGCTAGTAAATGTCATTTTGAATTATCTCCAAGTACATAAAGTTCCATACTACAGGAGTTTATTTTGTCTTTGTGAGTCCAGGAAAACATACATAGGTGTTAGTCTATAATTCCAATACCCCTAAAGAGTTTAGATTTTCTGGTTTTACTCCTCAAAAGTTGTATATAATTATGGCTTAAGCTGCTTTGGGAACAAAAATGAATTCCTGAGTGCAAAAAGATTTTTCTGAAGTGCAAAACACAGAATGCATGATGATAAACTGCAGGATTTTATTTTGGTTTTCAATAAATACTATATGAGCATTATAGATAAATATATAGATAAAGTTAACAAGCCACTCAGGAGGAATTTACTGAATAAGTCTACTAGTTATGTTTTGCTATATGTCACTCTAAATGATGGCCTGTTATCCATTTGCCTTTTATCTTTCTATCTAGAGTATGTGTGGCCCAATAAAAAAGAATAAATTTGTAAGATGAACAGCTCTCTTTGCAGATTTAAGAGTCTAATTTTCACTTTACACAAAATTGAATTTTTTCAAGGGACCAAGATGATGGAGTTTACCCTAGCACTAATCCCTCTGAAAAAGCAAACTGAAAACAACAATGAAGCAAAGAAAGATGTGGGTGGTCTGAAGAGTTCTCTTTTAGATTTAAGTAGACATACAGTAGATAGCTCCAAAGGCTTTACTCCAACAGGGGCCTTACCTTGAAGAATTTTTCTTCCCACAGTGAAAGCGTTCCTAAGACTTTAAAGCTGGGCTGAGGGGTTTTCTTTTGAATTCCTCTGCCTACAAAGCCCACCGAAGCGCTGGAGGCCATCACTACCTGAATGAGCAGCTTTACATCTAAGTTCTTTTATTTCAAACAATGAAAAGATATGTTCAAGGCTGCCGACTCTCCCCACCAAATGCTAACCCAGCTTCTTATTAGGGCCCCACTTGGGCACATTGTACCTCTTTATCAAGGCACTTAAGTTTAAAATGTGCTCAGCTTTAAAATGTGTTTAAGTCTCACTGACTGCTACCAAGTCTCTCTGCTACTGAGTCTCTCAAAAGTGATCTGTGGAAAATGAAGGATGAAAAAATAAGAGACCAGCAAGAAAAAAGTTAAGAAGCAACTGGTGAATACAGGACTATGCCAACATCACAATATGTGGGGAATGGAAATCCTCAGCTCTACAAATAATCATGTATTCTACACCTCTGATGTCCCCTTCTCCTGTTATTGAAAGCCCCTTCACAAGCAGAAACTCTCAGCTCTGTTAAAGTGTGCAAAAAATGTAGCAAAAAGTAGTTTTACAGATCTGCAGAACTAGGATTGGCCTCCACAAATTAACTGATGATTTACTCAGGATTTGAGCTATGGTTTTGGGAGCTTCTCAATTCTGAGGATAAAAGATCAGGAAGGAAAGAGAACAGTTACTTATCTTACAGCCATTGCGGTTCCCTGAGTTATGTCGTCTATATGATGTGCACTTGATGCACGTGGGATTGCACTGCTTTTTTTACTATCCACTTCCATTATAGGCAGGTCAGCATCCTGAATATCTTCCTGCCCATCCCAACCTTTCCTGATTCAAGTGCAGGAAATAAGAGAATAAATTATGGTGTAGATGTACATACTAGATGTAAGACTTCTGAGCCTTGCCTCTCAACTCACTCTTGCTGAGCTTTCCTTTCACTTTAAAAGTGTCTGTTCACAGCAAAAGCCAGGGACAGAAATGGAAAAAGCAACATTCAGTTCTGTATATGAAACTGGTCTTTGTGCCAGTCTAAGGGCAAGGAACAGCTGTGAGTCCCCCGCTGCTCCATGTGCTGTACCTGCTGGGCAGGCAGATAGTGCTCCCTGACACAGGACACGGAGGAACTCAGACACAAAGCAGCTTCTGGAGAGGTATGATGGGGACATCTCTTTCAAGCCATGCCTCAGCTGCACTTAATAACTGACTGTGCGCATGTTCTCATGGGCCAAACGCAAGGAAAGAAAGTTCACTACCAACATCCATATCAGAAGGTGGCAATTAACTGCATAACCAAAGAGCCAATCTGGCCAAAATGTGAGAAAATCTGTTTCCCATGCTGACTGAAATAAAAATTAACCAATCCATAAGATCAGTATTTGAGGGATTGCCCTTCTTCAGACAGATGCCCAGTTCTCAGGAGAGGAGGGCCTAAAAGCCACTACTCCTCATCTAGCAGGGTGATCAGGTTGGTTCCACATCACTGCCACAGGCAAAAAGGAAGTTTCCACAGAAACAGATAATACCAACAAACAGTTTTGGAGCCAGGAGCACTTTTACAGTAGAAGGTTAAAAGAAAGTGAGAAAGACACCAGTGAATCCTTTTTTACAGTTGATATCTTACCACTGGTTATCAGAAATGGTCTACCCAGAAATGAGCCATGGCCACAGGCAGCAGTGCCCTCAGCACACAGATACAGATGTCACAGGGGAGAAATGCCAACTTCAGTGGATATTGCCAGAAAAGAGAAGACAAGCTCAGGTGGACAGTGAATCTGTGTACTCAAAGCAGAAGCTATCTAGGCAGTCATATGAAGAGCAAAAGGAAAAAAAATTCTTCGACATTTCCATATATGTTCTGTATGACTGGTTCACCTGTCTGGGATGAGCCTACAAACATGATTAGAAAACCGTTTTCACTTGTTTAGGCAGCTGAACTGACTTCAGTCATGTTAGCAGCCAAATTCTGAAAGGAACATCTACATACATGTTCCATAAATTTCACCAGAGTATTTATTTGCTGTGTGTATGTGAAAGTGCAGGGATTCACAAAGAGGTGCTTTCACGTTCAAAGGAGCTAAATTGCAGCCCTCAGGAAGACTAAATCATCAGTGAAGTCAGTTGGAATTTGTCGACACAAGGTTTGCCAAATTAGCCAAAAACAGGCAATCACATGGAAAAGGTAATCAACTCACAAAATAGGTAATCAGACTTACAAGTATGTGTTTGCTCTTGCACAATTTTCGACACTGTTAAAGAACCCTTTGAAAATGTGGCCTTTAAAGAAGCCTTTAAAGCCACACACAATCCCAGGTTTTCATATATTTCCGAAATTCAAAATATCTGCAGTTCTTCAGAACGGCCCGTAAAAGTTAATGAAACATGGTGCATTGAGAAGTGGTAGTGACCACAGGTATTTTTGATTACCTATAAACCACCCAGATTAGCCCATTCTGTGGCAGGAAATCTAATGTCAAGAAAGGAGTTAGAAGGTATTCAGTGTGTTAATCCTGTCACTGCTGTCACCTTTGTGCAAGTATGCCTGGACTCAACCACCTCATTCCCTGCGAAGCAGCACAGGATATGTCACGTTTCTGGGAAAACATGCTTTACCTTTCTTGCCTATTCCTAAGAGAAAGCTTTAATAATACTGAAAGTCGTGGAAAATAGGGACATAATTAAGGATATAATTAATCATATTTTTCTTGCTACCTGAAGTAGCTTCAATTAGTATCGCCCGATGTAAATGAGAACAGAATTTGGCCCTGTGCTCACAACTTGAAATTAGAACCCTATTAATGGATGTCACTACACTTTTTACTAGTGAAGTTCATGGCTTAAAATGAAGGTTTCTAATATTACTAAATATTACAGTTATATTTTAGGCCTCCAGAAAGAGTTACTAATGTCTTAGGTCAGGAACAACTTGCTGTCTCTATTGTTTCAAGGATTTAGGTTTTATAATGACCATATATGGTAATCTTAAACTGTTACTATGGATTGGCAGAGAATTTGTTTAAACACAGAGCTATTTTAGAAGAGAATTGGAAAGCAGGCCTACTAGTGAGAAAGCAGCATTCACACTGTTTGTATTATTAGAAATAAAGATTATACAAAGGTTCCACTGGTAAATAGAAAGATACCACATCTGACATGAAAATTCCCTCTTAGCCCTCAGAACCACACAGACAAACAGGCACAAACTGCCCTGCCTCTGCTAACAAATAGTCACTGGCAGAGTTCAACTTAAAGTACAGTCTAAATCCAACTGAAGTAAGATGCCCATAACCATTTGTGTGGCAAGACTTGCTGCTTGAGAAGTGGGCAAATGGCAGTCACAGCCAACTCCTCAGGCTGCAGGGAAGTAGCTGGGTGTTATTTCGAGCTCAGTAGGAAGGGAGCCAAAATATTCTAAGCAACTTCTTAGTAACTGGTGATGTGGTGGCTGCACACACACCTTGAGTCCACTCCTGGAACACAACACACTTGAAGATTGGTGATTTTCACACCCCATGGGTTCAAAACACTTTGCATGGCAATACTGTATGTATGCAGTGCTGGTTATAACTTAATGCTTTTCATTGTGGTACTCTGAGACACATTCAAGAGTCTGTATATACAACACAGAGAGACATTAATAGAACACTTAAACAAAATTAAGATTTTGTTAATCACAAAATGTTTCTTATCCTCTTCTTTTCATTTCAATCAAATTCCCTACAGAGGTTTTTTTTTTAGGAGTTCTTAGCAGTCTTACTTTTCAAATTTTTCTATAATTTTAAAACCTTTTAAGATAATCAGAGATCAAACACAGTTTCTGAGTACATCATTTTAGCTGCTTCATTTCTTTGAAGAACCGTGTGACCAAAAGACATAGAAACTCGGATTTAGCACTTAAAACACGGTGTTGTTTACTTGCCATTGTAAACTGAGCTGACAGAGCTCAGTTTTGACCGAAAATTGAGCATGGTGGAAAAATAATATTTTTTGAGATAATATTTTTTGTGTGAGACCTTTTTAACTGGTTTGTTGTTTTTGGTTTGTTTTGGCTTTTTTTTTTTAAGAAGACATCTTAAGCACCTTACAATATCTTTCATTTAACAGTTGGCAGAAGGAAACTCCCAGATGAACATTGGCCTGTGTCTTTCTCTTTAACCAGCTGAGTGATCCAAGCTTTTAATAAAGCTGTTCCAATTATTGTAAAAGTCATCTAGTACCTTATAGCCACAAATATTGACAGTTTATTGCACAACGCATTCATGACATTTGAAGGTCACATCATACATAATACATACACTTTTATAAAAGTGTCTGGAACAAAGAGATACATGATCAGCAATTACATCTTACCATTTGAGGGTATGATTTTATACTTATTGAAAATGAAACACTATAAGAAATGCAAATTGTTAATAAAACACAAAATAGTTCATTTTCTGTATTTATTGTTTTATTAATCAGCAATACCAAGTTCAATTGTAGAAAATCAATGGAATGCCATTCATGCCTCAAGAAGATTACAGTTAAATATCATTATCCTGCAAACCATCACACATATTCTTAGCTCAGCATGAGAAGAAAGTAAGGTTCAAACTTTAATCTCACTACTGTACACCTCTCCAGCCCTACTGAGCTCAGTGTAACCTCAACACTTACATTTGGATTTCGTCATATTATTAAAATATTAGTTTTGATAAAATTGAATCAAAATAAAACTGAAAAGAGTGCTGAAAAAGGTTTTTTCTTTTAAATATATGCACATGCAGGCATATCAAACTTCTTCATCCAGTGCTTCCAACTCCTAAGGCCATTATAAAAATCCCATGCACATGCACAAACAGTGTAATTAAAAGGTATAATTTGCAAAATTTATGCAGTCAGATCTGTGCACAGTCCTTCAATGAGTTCAATGAACATCAGAAATACACAGAGCTTAGTCATGGAGTGCTTGTTTTTGGTTAAAGAGTTTTCACTTTTTTGATGTCACTACTAGCTCCTGGAACTCTAGCTACCTAATGAGAGCAGAGCTAGAGACAAGTGACCATGGATCACTACACTGTTCCCCACTACATTATTGCCCCTAATACCATTTTTGGCAGTTTGTTTCAAAATCACAGAATGCCAAACTTCTTTCCGAAGCTCTTAACATGCAAAACTCTTCCACCATCCAACCCCTTCACTGGTTTTTCAGATCTGCCACTCCAAAATCATGACTTTGAAATCCCACTTCCTTAATTTGACTGTATAGATGAAAGCACTTCTGATCCCAAATCACCTAGTTTGCTAGATGAGGTTCACGAAATTCCACTAGACTTGTGTAATCTCTCCACAGGAAAAGCAGTGGCCTTAGAAGCGAATGTGCTTTGCCGTTTATCAGAATGTCATTTATCTAGCTTGTGCTAGTTTTTGCTTTCTTCAGAAGAGCACATCTGGGCTGCCAGGACACCCTATTGTGCTCCTCTGTCCATAATGTTTGTCTTCACAAGCAAAGCAGATACTTACCTTTTGGACCTGCAAAGCTGGGCTTTAAATACATATTCATGGCTCTTTCCTTGCTATTTTGCCAATGGTCTTTGCCATCTATCCTCAAAATTTCCTTTGGTGTCCAATTATAGTTCTGATAGCAAGGTTATTTCCCAAACCTTTCATTTGACATACTTTCTATGATTTTCCCCTCCCTTTCTTAAAACAATCTTAGAATATTCTGGAGTTTTAGTGTGCACAGCAGCCTGTGATTTTCAGCAGTTTTCTTACCCAAACCCTTGACTCATCTGGATTAGCTTTGATCCTGTCACCTAAATTTGAAATGGGCACATGATTACTGACCAGAGAGAACAAAGTCTTTCCAAACTTCATACAGATTGTATACTGCTTTTGGACAAAATTCCAGTGGGGAATCTAAGCAGAGAGGCTATCCAACTGGACCATCTTTTGGATTTGTATGTGTTATTTGTAGGCAGGTGTTCAGGTACCAGATGGCCTTAAAACCCATAGTACTCAGGTTATAGCAGCTTCTACAAGCTGTCTGCATCATATTCCCATCTCTGAGATTTGCAGAGTGGCTACGTGGAGCTTGATAAACACTTTTACCTAGCATTGCTCTCCTGATGCCAAGGCTAGATCAGATATCCAATTTGGGAGAGTTGCCTTACAGTCCCTCTTTAATTAAGTACTCCTGATCTCCCACTCCTGGGATGGATTGCTACTGCTGATTAAGCTCCAGAAGTAAGGATCTGTGGAGGCAATTTCATGAGGGAGAAAATGAAGTTGCTAGCTAATCAACTAAAATAACCATTAACTGGACTTCTGTGAATGAATAGATTACCTTCTTCTTGCTTCCATACCTACCCTGTTTCTTCCACGTTAGCAACTCCACAACCCTACAAACCAGAGCGGTAAGGTGTGCTTCACCATAACCTCTGTCTTGCTCCTAAAACACACGTGGGACAAACAGAACCACTTGGCACAGTGTACAGGCTACACTATGAAGCAAACCCAAGATGGTGTCAGCAAACCACAGGAAAGATGACGAACCTGGGTGGAACAGAGCTCTGTTGAATCTGTTTTCTCTAGGTTCTTCTCATGTGCCCAATAATGCAGCCCCTGAGACTCTAAAAACTACAAATTAACACCCATCTCCATGTAGTTTTCTAAATCCATTAATATTTTTTAAAATCTTTTGAGTGCTTGTATAATATGTAGAAATATTTATTAATTATACTTGCCAAGTTTCAACCTCAGTTGCTGGGTTTAAAAAAATCAAAAAAACAAATATTTTTTTCAAATGAGAACCACAGATCTGCCTTCATTATAAGTAGCTCTCAGGGCATCAGGTATCATGGGGTAAGTTCTTGCATACTATTGTTTAAGAAAACCCTTTTTCATTATTATTATCTTATCACAGAGTGGAAAAATCAGCACAAAAGTGCCAGTAGCAGGTCATCAGATTTTATAAAAATTCATTCTACAAAAGAAAAGCATAAATTATTTAAAATGTCACAAGAATTCTTTCTGTAGACGCAAGAAAAAAAAACAACCAAAAAACAAAAGAATCAGGCATGTAAAAAGAACTGTACAGGTAGCTAAATTACTGATTTCCCCCTCAACAAAATGAGAAAGAATTAAAGACTCTCATTCCGTTTACAGATTACTGATTAGAGAGGTGCTGACAGAGTCTCTAAAGAGTGAATAATGTCATGGTGTTTGTTACAACATTTGGACTACGATATGAGAGACTTTTCCAGTATCTGTATTTTCTTACTTTTAACTTTCCAGTGCTCCTTTCAAAGTAAATGACCCCTTTGAGCTAATACAAATACTTTTGTAAATAATTTTTCTCCCATTTAACTTCTTTGGTACAAGCCACTTGAGTATAAATTCCAACTTGTTTATCTATCTCACAAAAAAAGAAAAGAGCTGTATTTGAAGAAATACTTACAAGCAACTCTAAACTGCTGAATCTACTTTACTAGCACCCTTTTTCTATAAATAAAATATGTTAAATACATGAGTTTTGCTGTAATGGAAAAATATTGATTAAATTCATTACACTGAATCTTGAGAAAGAATCCTTTAACTCTTTGGTATAAGTTTTTTCCTCATTGCTTTAACAGTGTACTGTGAGAATACTGAGAACATGATATTATCTGAATGGACTCATTAATTGTTTTATACTAATGTATCTCAAAAAGTACATTACTAAGTCAACTCATATCCATGTTTTGTAAAATAGCCTTAATGTACACGGATACCATAGCGTGCTATTTGTGGGCTATAAAAATTCTGAAATGCTGCCTATGGAGCTGATATATCAATAATCCAGTTTTCCTTTTCTACTATGAAAATATAAATTTTTTTCATCTGAACTACTCTGGTTAAAAAAAAAAAATAAAGAAAAAAATACTATTTTGAATGCTGTCCTCTGATTTAGCTGAGCTTGTGGCAATAACTGGTTTAGGCATAGGCTTCAGTATGCTGGAATGATCCTGAAACTAATTTTGCATGTGTTGGAGTTGGACTGTGGCCACGCACGTCAGTATGCTGGAACAGAGTTATCTAAATCCTGAGCCTTATTTTACATGTGCTGGTGTTGGACTGTGGCCCTGCAATCTTTTAGGTCTCCATCTGTAGCTATCAAAGCCAGGGTGTGCCCAGCCACTCGCTACTGCTCACTGCTTTCCTTCCACAGAAAATCTCCGGGTTCACAACCACCCTCCCCACACACTGGGGTGACTGGGAGCTCTTCAGAGTCCTGGCAGGTCTCATCAACCTTTCTCTAAAGCCTCTTTGCTGCCATGACCAGCCTTTCGCAGTGCAGCTCACTAGGGTCCTAGGTGGTGATCGAGTCCCACATCAGTGATGAGAAATACCAACCTCTTGGACAGCTGTTCCCTCAGATTCAGCACGTTAATTCCTTTCCAATACCAGCTAAAACAGCCCACTCCTTTTTAAGCAAACTATGGAGACCACAGTCCCACGACTGATGGAACACCCTTCTGAGTTTCCCAGCCTGAATGTTCTCCCTGCAGTCATCAGCCAAAGGAATTTGAAGTCCAGAAAGTCTAGTCCAAAAGCTGGTGATTGTTTACTTCTGGGGAAGTGGACAAGAAAAGATCAGGCACTCAGAGGCCACAATACAAGAAACACTGGCTGTGCACCAACCTGGAACACCAACACAGAGGCGGTGATGGGGACTGAGCAAAGCAAAGTCACTGTACAAGATCCTTATCACCCCAAGGTGAACTGGTAACCTCCAGGGACATACAGGCTGATGGTAACAACGTACAAAGTTTTTGTGAGCCTTCTTCCACTTACTTACAGTTCCTCCACATTAATCCACCAATAAATACATATTTTAACCCATCAGGAGCACCTATAAAATTAGGAGATGATCCAGACTGGCTTGATTTGGAAACACATTTCCCTACCAGAAATTCAGTCTCTATGGAGCCTAGCAACCTGAGGAAACAACTTCACACTGAGGTCAAAATTAGACATCTGAATGAAGATCAGGCATTCTTCTCTGGCTGGACAGACACAAGTTATCTTACTGTCTGCCTCAGACACAGAGAAAGACTTATTTTAGAAGAAGAAGAGTTGTTCTATCTCTTAACTTATTAGCAATGCACTTTCTTCAAATTCCAACAGCAAAAGAAATTCAAAACCCAGGTAGTCTGCATGCACGGAAGCACCTTTTGTTTAATAAATAATTCAACCATGTATTCCTTTTTAATTTAAAAACGGTCTGACTGAACAGTCAACAGAGTGCACTAAAGTTGGCAAAATACAGTGTTGAAAAATTAAAAAGTGTATTCAAGGCCGTATTCATTTGCTTCACTTCTCATATACTGAAGAGACAGGCTGTGCTGAAGTTCTAGCTTTTTTCTTTTTCTTTTAAATTATACACATACAGTCACATGATGCTCACTTGCCTTTGAAAGCTGCCTTGCCCTGGAATTAGTCTTTCTCTCTTTCTGTTACTAGTACAGCAGCTGCTGCTCCTCTACCTCATGAACATCATCAGAAATTCAGCCAAAATGTTCTCATGAGCTCCTCTGCCATGCCTGTGAGGGCCAGACTTAAACTATCGACCATCTTGGAAAACAGAAATGCTGTAAAACACCCTGGAAATATTCAGGTCGTCATCAGATTGATGGCCCCATATATCAAGAAGTCTATAGTGAGGTACAGGAAACACATCTGGCAGCAAAAATCTGCAGATAAAGATGCACTGAAATCCATCCCAGGACTGAGTTTGTAACATGCTATTGCAAATGCATACAGATACTTGGGATCAGTCAAGTGCATTTGGTACTGACGTACTCTCTTGAAGACAGCCAAAGGCATATAGCACTATCTTAAATATGAATTCACAGGCTCACTTTCTGTAAAATAAAATTCTTAGCAGTAAGCAGCCAAGGATAACACCAAGAATAAGAAAGAAAAAAGCTAATAGAGTCAACCCTTCTGATCTGGATCACAGCCTTCTCTTCCACAGTTTCAAAGAATTTCTTGAATCTTGGAGCAGACAGAAAGGAAAGAGTAATTCTGTGGTGAAACCTCCTTATTTCTGGAGATGAATCTGTTCCCCCACACATCCCAAAGCAGCAGCAGGTACTTAATGGCTTCCTAACACAGCACAGCCTTTAAGTCTCTGCTCTGCTGAGTGTTTGGTTCCCATCACTTTGAATGCCTTTCCCGTGTTTTTCATCATTTTTGATCAGCACCTTCTGGAGCACTGACCACTCTGTAACCATCAACCAACATGAAATTCCCAGGCTGTTAATGCTCATGTGACATTAAATGCTGACACAAGGAAATCTTATCTCAGAGAAGTCAGATATGCAGGAAAGAAGATCTTTACTGGGAAAGAGTAGGGGAAACCTTACTCTTACAAAGTAACATTGTCTTTATAGAAAATGACTTGGCAATAACATCTTTCAAAGTGGGCATATTTATTTAAAACTCATTCTAGACCCTCTGGATGACAGAAATGCTTCATATTTAAGAGATAGAAATTTCACAAGTGCATCTTGACTATCACACATCTTATGGAAGAAGAGCATGCTTTTTTCAGATTTTCACTATTCTGAACAGTAGTAAAATTTCCTGCAATACATAGGATGAAAACAGCAACCAGATCATATAAATTTGTACCAATAGGGAACTTTCAACATCTTGAATTTCTCTGACAAAACTGCCTATGAATGATATGTACAAAATATATCTCTGAATCTGACAAAATATGAACAAATGCATAAATACAGAGATTTAGACCCAAACTCCTCCCCTGCAAGTCAGAGAATCTTCAGATTCTAATTTTGGTCAATTACTGGTTTACACTGAGATGCTCTGCAATAAGTACCATGTCAGAGAACAGACTGATTTAAACCCTGAGAATGCAGGCTCCTGCATTTGTGGAGACACATGTTTCCATGCTTTTTTAGGATGGCAGTAGTGGGAGCCCCTCCAACAGTCTGGCAAGCCCACACAGAATTTGGTACATAACTGGCTTGCAACCGATTACATTTGAAAGCTGTCTACAGTGGGACTGGCCAACCTAACAAAGTCATGCATGGGGTTGAGGAAAGGTGAATGGCAGCATAAACTGGTCAAATGAAACTTAAATAATTTCAACAGTTTTAGTAGCACTGGTTTTTTTATGGCTACAAATTCACAGAGAGCTGCGCAGTCATAAGGGTCATAGGTATTTGTTTCAAAAGAGAGATTCTGCTGACTACTGGGCAGTAGAGCTTGCTGATAGATGCTGAAATATTATAATAAAGGGTGGACAAACAAACAGTAACTCCTTATTGCTGCCATTTTTTTGTTGTAAAACTCCAGGAGAGTAGAACTGTGTATTTAAAACAAATGATGGGAAGATGCTACTTCAGAAAGGCAGCTCAGATACCAGACAGGACACTGATGAGTGTTGCTGATCAGCAGAACTGATTCCAGAAATAATTGCTGGATAGTCCATCATCTGCAGTACTGCTCCAGCGAGTGCTGTTCACCAAACAGCAACATCCTTCCTTTGTGTTCTAGGGTTCCTTTCAATGAATATTTGTTTTAGTTATGTTGAATCACTGCTCATCTACTAAGATATTATTTGATTAAAAAAAAAAAAATCCTTTCTTCTTGGTTACATTTTCACACAGGTTTTTTGAAGTAGGAAAGTAAACACACAGTCCCTATGATGGCAATTTCCATTCATAGTTTGACAACTAAATGTTGCGATGTTACTTGAAACTCCTGCCTCTTATCTTTCAATTTTTCTTTAGGGAAAAACAGCACAGAAATATACTCTGCCATCTATTTGAAAAGATGCAGATATAATCCACCTATGATGATGCAATTTTTGGAACTAAGACTGTGATCCAAAACAGCAGTCTGATCTACATTTTAACCACAGCTATTACAATAAATAAAACCAAACACATATATTCTCCACATATTTATTCTGATAACGCTTTGCAAGATTTCTGGCTGAGAATACTTTACATAAGTAATCATTATTGTAAAGTTTCCCTAAAAAATATGCATCTTAAGATGGTAATCAAAGCAGAATTATAGATAGGAGGGGGGATGTATCCAGATCTTTCTTTGGTTTTCATCTGTGGTGCAGAAGTTGCTAGCCATCAAGCGTTTAAATATCTGATGACAGGCAACCACCAACATAAGATCAGTTAGGGGCAGCTGACTGTCAACATCACAGGAAAGCCCATCACCTCTGGCATTGTCAGGGACTTTGTTCAGCATGGTCATTTGAGGGAGCAGTGGCAAACCAACCTTTCCCTCGGAGCCAGGGTATACCAGGGAGGTGGCTGAGGCACACTGACAGCATGGGGACTGATGGCAATCATCTGGATGCTGGCAAGGGACCATGTCCCTGTGGACAAGCTGTACTTCTCAGCAGCTTGGACAGTTTCAGTCTGTCTGTCTGCACCCTAACACATGCAAAGGCTTTATCCCTAAACAGATTTTCATTAACTTGCACTACCAGACCCTCCCCAAAAAGAGAAGGAGGTTTTGCAGAAATTCAATGAAGAATTCTCTTATTCAACAAATTTGCTGCATTTTGGACATGTACTAGGAAATCTCTAAGGGTAATGTTTTTTCCTTAAAGTTGGATTTTGCCTCTTGTACTTGAGCTAGAACTTCATTGTTGTAGCAAAAAGCCATCAAAAGGGTTAAATAGGTTTGGTGTTAAAATCCCATTATGTGTAGCTTAGGAACTAAACTACCTTAGATTGCACTAAATATCCTCCTGACCAGACCTTTTGATGTATTCTTTCAATTTATATTTGCACCCTTCATGTCTTCAGCTGCTGTAGTTCCTCCAGGTAAAACAGGCCCCTGTCCCTTTCAGTGTCTGCCACAGACAGAGTGTTAGTGCAGAGTTAAAGTGTGGTGCAATCCACCA
>NW_024581093.1:13781040-13808540 GCF_017639235.1 Corvus kubaryi | reverse complement strand
TCATTCTAGTTAAGTCCACACTATCTTACTTATTGCTGAGTATAAACATCTCCTGGCACTATCTTCACACATCTGTGGGCTGGTTGCTCCCTCTGTGGCTCCTTCATAGCCTGTGGCCTGAAGACCTTTTTGTGGTTAGAAATTTAAATGGAAGGAACACAGTCAGTCTTTCATCCCCCAGCTATAACTGAACTAGACCTGTGTACCACTCAGCACAAGATGCTTCAGCTTATGCTAACGCCTGCAATATCAGAGTCAAACAAAATAGTTGTCATTGATAATGGTGGCAAAAGGGGTAGCTTATTCATTTGTACTTCACAGAGTATCTGCGTGGAAAACAATCCCAAACTATGAAGATAATCAAGTATTTCCAGAGGTGTTAATTTGGGAGCCTCCATTTCATTTTAGTAGACCACAACTTCAAATCCGAACTTGAATATAGACTCTTTCATTGAGCTCTTTAATCAAATTCATTTGTAAATTAAGCTACAAACAACCTGTCAAAGCCCATTAAGACACCTGAACAAAACTCTCCTGGAGTATGCACTGTACACCACCATGCAGAATAGCACATCCAAGCCTCAGATCTACACTGCTCTTCTCTGTGGCTTTCTGCAAGACTCTTGGATGCAAACATCCTTTTTCAATGGCCTACATCAAACAGTTGCCTGTTCACATACAAAGATGGAAATACTAACATAAGAATGCCAAAACATCTAGCCAAAAATGACTGCTTTTCATTCATCCAACTAATGGCCACCTTGCTAATTTCATTATATATCTCTTACGAGTTTTACAGTCCCTACAACCTTAGGAATATAGCCTGTATGGAGAAAAAAATCAGCATTATTTTATCAGTCATTTATCTCACTCCACAAAAACATCTACTTCCAAAGAAGTCTGTATTTCTAAGTATTTTTAATATAAAGCAACCTACTTTTAGGAAAATTAAGAAAAAGCCTGACATATTTAATAGCATGTAATTGCAATAAAAATTCTATTGAAATAAAAATCCTAGCTGATGCTGAAGCCCTGACCTCCATCAACAGGCTTGACATTAACTGTCAAATCAGTCTTTTCTCGTGCCTGGCTGTGGGGAGGGTAACTTCTTGCCATGTTCAGGAAAAGCACCAGGCTCAGCTCATTCACAACCTGGGCCACCAGACGCAGAAAATCCTTCTAGTACTCCAAAATTACTATCCCAGCTCCTCATTTGAAAGGTGTCCAAGCTCAGAAAACAGCCCACTTCCCAGCACAGAACCAGAATGGGAAGGGAACAAAGTTTTCCCTCTCTGCTGCTGAGAACTGAGTGGTGCTTTTCACGGTCCGGTCACAACCCAGCGTGGTGTTTGAGCTGCGTTTTTGCTTAGAGCTCAGCGAATCCAGGATTTGGTTTTGGGAAACTTATGTGCTTCATGAGTTGTGAAAGAGTCCCTGGGTTAAACACAGTGGGGTTTTCAGAACACAGAAGCTGGGAATGGAAGTAACATGTGGAAATTTTGGACTCTTTGGGGAAACATGTACAAGGCATGCCTCACTAATAACTCACTATGAACAAAGGCAAAATGTTCCTCTGTGTCAGTAATGATATCTTCTCAGTTTGGCCTTTTAATACTGATGTCAACATAAGCCCCATCCAATTTTAAAGGTAGAACATGTTTCAGTAATTTTTACTGCAATTCTCTACCATATTTTATAGCAATAATGCTGTTACTGTTATGATGATCTAAGGATGTAAGCACAGCAGAATTTGAAGAAGTAACAGCTTATATTAAAAACTTAACTACCACTAAAACAGCTAACATAATCTGGAAAAGCAGGAATGTATTTCAGGTACAAATTCCTTTTCAAGAACAGAGCAAGCAAAAAACCTCCAGCTCAATTACTGAAGTTAAACTCAAAACAATTATTCCCAGCCTATGCTCATGTCATATTTAATAGTGTTGTTTGATCTGGGGTTATTTTTATTTTTAAGAAACTACTTTAATATTTATTTCTAGGGGAAAAAATATTGTTAAGGACCTAAATTACTTGGTTTAGTTTTCAAAATATCCATTATAGCAAACACAGGAGCACTGAACTCGAGGTACCTGTGGAGTAATTCTGCCATGGCCAGCACTGTGCTGCTGTGGTGAAGGGCAGACCTGTAAACCAACACAAGTCTGTCCTGCACCTTACAAACGTTGTGATAAAATGCAAGTTTATTATAAAGGTCACTGTCAGAGACTAATCATTGTTTTGTGGGAATCTAACCATGATGCCACTGATGACCCAACCCCTGACAGTCATTCTTTAAAAACTCCTTTACCATACATTTCTGAAGAAATATGGATTTGTGAGACACACCTTCCAGTGCTGGAGGATACAGTTAGTAGCTGAAGAAAATGGAAAATATGCTAAGTAGAGGTAATACCATGCTTATTTTGTTGATATTTCTGGTCTTTCTGGATACTTGGGTGCAAATATATTTTTTACAAAATCCTCTAATTCATAACTAAATAAAATACCCTTAAATTAAAAGAAGAGTACACTAGAAATAGTTTAGGTCAGTAAAATTTAAAAAGCTTAACTCTCCTTATCCAAAGGCCAAAAGGAATCCTGAAAGGTTTGCAGACTCGAGTCTTCTGATAACTGCCCACAGGAAAAAAAAAAAAAAAAAAAACCTGTACAAAACTTGTATTATCTCCAGTAGGAACTTACTGTTAATTGAAGTTTTGATAACTGATGATAAAGTGCAAACTACTTCATCTACCACAAACTCAGACAATACTATTTGGATGCAGTTTGGAATGGAAATTGTCTACTATCATGTTTAAATATTAAAAACCAGAGGGGAGGGGCTCGGCTCTGTTTCCCTGAGCTCAGCACACCACAAACCACGGCATTGCCACCATTTAGCTTTTGTCCACAAATGTTTATCCACAGATCTCAATGCATTCAACAAAGAAAGCTCACCTGTACTTTAGTGCAGCAGAAACTGGAGCCTATAAAGACAACATTACTTGCTGGGGCTTACAGAAAAGTTTGTGGAAGCAAGAAGCTCATTCCATTTTGCTCCTAGTCCTATCCCAGCCCCATGACATCAACAACAACTTTGAAGTAGACTGTAGTAAACCTAAATATTTAAAGCCATATGTTCAACTCATTTCAGCACACATGACCTGACAGACTGAAGGACAAACATCACAGGTAGAAGCCATCACACAAATCAATATACTGTGTCACTCCATATAGAGACTCTTATAAGAAACGCACATTGCAAGACACTTGCAAAGCTACACTGACTGAAGTATTTATAATTGCAGAGTGGACTTGACACAAATTAACATCTTATTTTCAAAACAAAAACACAATCCTTATTCACAGGCTGTAGTGCAGGTACAAGCTGATGGACCTCCCTATGACCTTGTTTTCTAGTCATTTCTAAGCTTTCCATTTTCTTGCTTTTATCAAGTACCTCTCTTTGTTCTCAAACACTTCTCGAGAAACCTTTATTGCAGCAATTCTCAGTGCTGGGAAGCTCCATCCACTGGCAATGATTCAACAAGAGCCCCACAAAACACTGCTGTTGCATCACAGACCAGGAAAAGACATTTACAACTATTTCACTGCAAGTCCTGCAAAACAGGAATCTCTAACATAAGTTCAGAGAACTTTAAAACATAGAAACTACTAGGTGGGACAAGTACAAACTATCAAAAGAGGAAAGTTTTTCAGATCCTAAATTTGAGTTGGGATGACAGAAGAGGGAGAGCTTTTGAGTCTATCTTCAGATAAATTTCACAAAGGGCTTAATATTTATCACATAAATTTAGACACTTTTATCTTAATAGAATGCAAATTCCAACAGAGGTTGTAGCAGGTATGTCTACACAGGCACCTCTTCACCTGTCACAGGGACAGAAAGCAACAATTATTTTTAAGGATCTGAAAGAACAGAGAGTTAGAAAACAGAGTAAGGAAAATGGTATCAAATTGAAACTGCATGGACAATTTAAGCTTAAAGAATGTAATTACACAAACTAAATTATGGAAAATTCTCCTTCTGAGAAAAACAGGGCATGGTCTTTAGTCTGACAAGTGGCCAAACACGTTTCTTCGCCTGCTCAAAAAACTCCTGTAGCACCTGTGTCTCCTAGCACTGGAGCAATCCACAGGGAACTGGAATCCAGTCTGTAAATCACAGCACACCTGAGCACAGCTCCCAACAGTGACACCATATAAGATGGTTCCTTTTCTTTCTTTGATCAAGAGTCGAGATATTTATTCTAGACCCAGCAATGTAGTGAGCTAGGCCTGTGACTTTAGGCAAGATGGTTAAAAGCAACTGATTTTTCAGAAAAGCTCACTACTGGCAGCTACTGCTTTTTCAACTGACAAGAAGATCCTCAGTTCCTTTGATTTCTGCTGCTCAGCTATACAATGAATCTAATAACAGACACATATATAGTGACAAATGTATTATAAATATACAATTAATAGGGGTGTGAAGGTTGAGGAAAACTCACCTGTTGAGCAATGCTTTCCACTAAAACTCTTTAATCTCCCCTTCCCACTGCAACAATAAGATACCCCCTGGGTTTTGTAGGGCAACACTACTACACCCTGAAGTTACACATCAGCCAGATGCCTGGATGGATGAAGTTCAGTATCACTAGCTCCAGCCATTCCTAGCACAGACTCTGACGTTCCCATCTCAGTCAGTCTCCCCCAGTGTGACCTCTGACACTGCCCTGGGAGTCCCCCCACCCATCTGCTATACCCCCATCTTCTCATAGACCTTCTGACCAGGCTGGGGGAGAAAGTGCTGCAGCATCTCCTCTGCAGGGTGTGAAGCTGCTGCCTGGTGCAGGTATTTCAGTTCTGGGAAATGAGAGGGCTGAAGGCAGCAGAGGCTTTTTTTTTACAGTTATTTTGTCAGAGAAACGATCAGTGAAAGACCTGAGAGCATGTTCTGCTTGTAGAGGAGGAGGAGAAGTACTCAGGAGAAGTTGAGGAAATTTTCTATCTTCCTCCTCTCCCAAAAAATCTCCCTGTTCTCATTTTTGAGTGGAGACAGCTCACCAGCTCTGTTTTTTCCTCTCCATAAATAGTAGCTTTGGGTACTCAGAAAAACTCTCAGATATAAAGCTGGATGCTATTAAAGTGTTTATTATTTTCAACAACTGTATTGCACAAAAAAGATTCTGAACTTGGTTTTCTCCCATCTGTAAGTCTAATGCTGCTGTTCCTATGCAAGCAAAGCCCTCCATTCAAAATCAGTCCTGTTCTCTACTTTTTCTGTTTCATTATGATCAAAATGCATATTTATACCATTACATAAAACTCATAGAATATGTAAAAGCACATAACCACAACTGCAGTAAAAAATGGACCAGAAAGGACTTCAATGATATTAAACTAGCAAGTGGTTTAGCTTTTTTCCAGAAAAGAAGTCTCACAATGAGTTTTCTTTGTCCCTTAAATGAGACAATTTTAACATAGTAGTTTGCTGTGCTTTCAGTTTGTGTGTAAACGATGTAACAAAGCATACAATTATTTTTTCTCACGGATTGTAGTGGAAAGCCTCAAGGAAATTTTCTTAAATTTCATGCTTACCTCTTTCCCCAAAAGAATATTTATCTTTAAAATAAAATTTAAAAAAAAAAAGAGTTATATTATTGGTAACAAAGGTTTTAGCATCCACTAAAATGTCATCTAAAGTTGCCAAATAAATACTTACATGCTGCTGATGACTGTTTGTTTAGGAAAAGGAGATTTAGCTGCTCACATGTTCATTAGCACACACAGAGAAATGGATGAAAAATTCTTTTGGTACTTAAAACTGATGCCATGGCTGCTGCTTACAAGTATTTCTAATACACAGTGGGTAAAAAGTGAATAATGACCAGATTAAGATATTAAAGGAAAGCAATGATTTAACTTTTTTTTTTTTTTTAAAGAAATGAAGCAACCAACAAAAATGCCCCTTCTTTTTTCCTGGTTACTTTATAAACTCAAAATGCTTGAAGCATATTGCCTGTTATTTTAGCAAATATGGTGATTTCTGAGCATGCCTGTGCTTTTACATAGAGTTTTGCAATGATTCAGGCATTATTGCTCTGTAATAGGTGTGGCTGCCTTTGAAATGTAAGCTCACAGCTTCTGTAGTCAGTGAACCATTGCTGATAGGGCTGACTAGTCAGAAGCAAAACTGGCTAGTTATGAAACTACTATAGTATATTCTTTATCTCATACACATTTAAAGGATTTACCTATCTATCCCACTGCAGACCTACTCATTGAGTAGGAGCCAACAGCATATGATTGTGTTAATTAATCTGCTATTGTGAGTAAAGGAACAGCTGCAGTGGTCTCGTGGATACGTTGTCAAAGGAAAACAATGTAATGTTAAGCTTCTGACTGCATATTCTGTTACAAAGGAGGTTTACGAGAAGTTAAATTCATAAATCACAGATCATTTTTATAATAATAATAAATATCATCTGACCTTTAAAGGAAAGGTTTTAGCATTCTTAATTTCAGTTTGAAATATGTTCTGAAACACGATACTTAAGCTTTAACCCAATTCTTTGTTTTGAAAACAAACATTCCCCAGAAATGATAGGAAATGGTAGTAGCTATAGAAATGACCTCTGACTGTACTAGATACATGCCATTGTAGTTTTAACAAAGATCAGAGCCCAAAATATCAAGTTAAAAGAAGAAATTGTTGGCTTCCATCCAATACCTCTTCTAATAAAAACACAATTTCCAATATTATACAGAAATGCAGAATGAAAGGAACATTCATTACAGGGAAAACACTTATTATTTACATAGGATTTTATCTTTTTTTTTATATGGAAAAGCGTACAAAAAAGACTTTTTTCTAAGTAAAATAACATAATCACTTTTGTGATTCAAATCTACCCCCTACCAAATCCTTTTGGACAGTATATACATCAATCCTTTCATAAACACCCAAGTGGTGACTGACCCAAAAGAGAGAACAAACAGGACTTTTTTATGGCTGGCACTTAGAACATAACCATAGAAAATTATGTTAGAAATTCAAGTAGGAAAAGTTTCACAATTCAAAACTGCCTTGATTAAATAGGAACCTTGCGCCATGGCCAGCATGATTTTGTGAAAACACCTTGAGATCCTTTTAATTCAGAAGTGAATTGCTTTTTGAATGAACAGGGGAACATCTGATACAACCTTCATTTTAAATAACAGGGACCAGATTCTCATTGGGTACAATCAGCAAAGCTCCACCAGCATCCATATGCTTATGCCACTTTACACCAGCACAAGATCTGGTCCAAAAAAGTACTATCTGTCAAGCAAACATGTCAAATTATAGAATTCTTGCTTTGTTTTGTTTATTTCTTTTGACAGCTGTAGTTGGCTTTATTGGCATATATGCTTTTGATTATATTAGCTGCTATTTTATTTCTCTTTAATCTTTCATGTCTGTCATCTTTTTATTTTCTCCTTATTTAAAAAAAATCTGTTAAATCTGTGAAAACTGAGACCCAATCCAGACCTCTGGTACACTGGGACGACTGATGATTTCAGAAGAACTACGCCAATTTAAGACTCTACAATGTCCTGGCAACAAAAGAGATGTTTCACTTCAGCTGGAGTGCAACATATAAGAAAGTCTGAAGCAGCATTATTCACAATTTTAGATGTGATTTAAAACAAAGAAAAAGGAAGGAACATAAATTTAGATACAAATCACTAGCGTACAACTTGGTAACCCAGCAGTGACTGTATGGCACCAAACAACAGATTTCAATCCAACAGCAGCCTCCAAGGAAAGACAGTAGAGCCAGAAATTAGGACCCCAGTGTTTCAAACACACGAAAGAGATATCTTCCAAATTAAAGTGTTGTTCACAATAAGAATCATTTCATGACTCACAAAATGCAGCGTGACCTGTGGATACCCAAATAAATTAATAAACCTAATAAAACCAGTGGATGTTCTTTGCTTTTAGAGAATGTTGTTCTTCAAAGTAAATTGTTGTATTTGTCCATTCTGTATCCTCCAGAAATAATATATGAGTTTTTAGAACTACCATCTTTATCTGGGTTTGTACACACTGTCATTTAACAGATCTGACAATGCTTTATTAAAATATCAGCACGTACCTTCCTCCTGAAATACACACACACTACTCACCTCAGCTGTGCAGAACTGCCAATTGCTTGCACAAGGTCATTAAAACAACACTTTGTGACTTCAATCAGGCTCTGTGAATTCACCAGCATCATTAGTAACTGGGTTGATGACTTCAGTGAGGTTGATTGGGTTGGGTCTTCATGGATACTTAGTATTGTGGTTTTTTTCTCAAGTCAGAATTCTCAAATAGAACAATTTGTTGGACTTTTTAAAGCCTGATTAAAACACTGCTATCAGCTGAGACTTAGTTTGATGTTACCCACTATTTTCATTTGACAAAATATGCCATAATTTTGGAGAAAATCATATATATATATTTAAACAGGAAATTACAGCTTTGATTACAGTACCGTTGCTTTCAGGCTAAGAGAAGAATGCATGGAGAGAAGCAAATTCCCTAAGTTTCCATAATGGAAATCTAAAACGTTCCCAACAAATAATTGAAATGAAAGGTACATTGGAATAAATATTAAATTCAGTCATGCTTATGACTAGAAGGCCACCCATGCAGCCTCAGCATCAGATACAATAACATTTTTTCCTGATGTTCCCTTTCCTCAGAGATTAAATGAATCTATTCTGCCAATTAACAACTGATTTTTATCTCGGAACCAGTTTCTCCTGGATGTTAAACAAGTTCATCAGAATGATGCATGTTCCTCTGCAACCAGCTGGTAGTGACCTATATGAGGTGAGAGAGGATTTCATGATCCCTTGGATGGCCAGAAAATAAAGTGAACTGGGACATAGCCCTTGAGCTGCCCATTTGGCTTCTAACAATTGTTAAAGGAATCTCCAACCCACAGAACATCCTAAATGGAAATAAACTTGTCACTAACAACTGAGACATCTACCCTTTAATTAATAGAAGTGTGAAGGGTGTTGCAGCTATCTGGAGATTGCTTATGGTTATACGTCAGTCAACATATCAAATTAGAACTATTCTAGGAGATTCCATCAATTGCCTGAGTTGAACAACTAGTACTGCTTTAGCCATCAGAGCTTAGCAGCCGCTACTTATTAAAGCTGCCTGCTTAAAAACTCACACTAATTTCTATTGTAATTGCATCTATTTCAATGGACTGGACATTTGCCATTGTGTGACAGAAAAAAATGGTCTCAGCCAGTTCAAGAAGAATAATGCAGATACAGAGTTATCAACCTACTTGATAGCTGATACAATAGTACTTTTACTTTGGACCTACCCATGATGAATACTGGCTGCAGAAAGATCTGCAATTTTCTAAAAAAAGAACTACAGAATCCAACTACAGAAACTCAATATAGGCTAGCGTATAAATCACTAGACTGAAACTCAGGAGATGCTCCACTGGCTCTTCCACTGGAATACTGAATGACCTCAGGCGAATTCTTTTGCCTTTCTTGCCTAAGTTTTGCAAAATATAGAACGGAATTAGCAATATTTTACTTCTGCTCAACTGAGATTTACCAATTTAAAAAATATTGCAAAAGCTAGTTGTTTATGTACTAGACATGTAGAAGCTGACCATATGATGCTGGTTAACTCATTTTATTTCAAGAATAGTTGAAATAATGTGTTACTATAAACAGATCTGTCCATCTTGGAATAAAACACAGATCTCTATAGAAAACATCAAAAGAAAAGGCAAAATAGACTCCAAAACCAGGGCAGGATAAAGAATGGACACCATCTACAAAGAACCATGCGTGCAGGAAAATCTTTAAAGCTTGTGAGCCCGTACTACCCTAGAGAGTCAGATAGACTTTCCTGAGACATTGTCTTCTGAAAGCAGAGACAGCAAAGTACTTGACACACTCTGTTAGTAGAATGAAGATGCATCTACTTCTAATGGCTGACTTCATACAGGTAATCTGGCATTTGAGCAATTAACTAAATTTGTCAAGACTTATTGTACTTACTGTCCTTATTTTACACAGTCCTTATTCATAAACCCTAAGACCTGATCACAGCCTTCGCTAAAACTTCTCCAAGAGTAACTTCCAGGGAAATCTTCCTGCCAAAGGTCCTCTCAGCAAAAGGACACCTGATTAGCTTCATGGTATATGTGGCTTTTACCAGTATATTATGGACAAAAAATATATTTAAAAGAAAATCAGAAAGATTTGTGAATCAACACAGCAGGAGAAATAACATTAGCACAGATACGAATATGCAGTATAATCACTACGCAGACACAGAGAGGTAAACAATAATAACATACTATAAAATTAAAGTAAGGACAAAGATCTTCACAAATATCATATCTCCAAAGCCCACTCCCAACAAAATGAGGGTGTAGGAACAGATAATAGCAATACTATACAATATTCCACCTAAAAATTGATGGTTAGAGGTTGCATATATGTGGTAGGAGAAGACAGACATTACCACCCAGGAGCTGGTTGGTGGGTATAAGAATGTTGTGAGTTGATGGTACATGGAAACTATTCACTGACTCTGCTGGGGTTACAAATAAAGGCTACAAATTCAATGGCTTTCAATCTGAAATCTCTCCTCAGTATGAAAATAAATAAATAAGCAAAACAAAAGAGCAAGAGAGAAAAGTACTGATGAGTTTAGACTCTGTTCACCTCCCAACCCAAATGAAGATGGCAGCTGGGAACTACCAGCAGGACCACGAGAGAAGGAGGATTACCTATCCACAACCCACTGTCACTCCACATCCCAGCCCCAGAACAAAACATCTGATCAGGACATTAGGAAGTTCTTGTCATTAGGCAGTCACCTGGAAACAGACACTGAACAGATCCCTTCAGCCATTGGAAGCACTGCCTGACTGCTGGATATCACTTAGCACTACAAGTAAATAGCACAAGAACTAAAAAAAAATCTTCTAAGGGAAAGGGAAAAAGACAGGAGGAGCGTAAACAGTGCTTCCTTTTGAGACTGCAAGCAGTGAGTGACAGCAAGACAGACACCAGGCAAAAAGCAGTTTAATTCCTGACAATACAGAATTAGAAAACCTTAATGTTTTTAACAGTTTTCTGTTAACTCTGACAATAGAAGTTGTCAGTGAAATTGTATTAAATGTGCCATGCATGATCAAGAGTCTCAGTACCTCATAAAGAAACAGATTTAGGGGGTTAATGTTGACCAAAGCCTAAATTCTGTAAACCTGGTAACCTCCCTTAACCAGATAAACTCTGCTAACCCTGTTAAAGGCTTGTGACACACGGACAGTATAGATGAGAACAAAGTTTGAACTATTCAGTATCTGAGATCCAAAAGAAAAGGAAGGATATGAAGACTTGTTTGAAAACCAGAACATGTAGAGGAATACTTTTATAATCTAATTGTCTAAGCCAGTAGTTTGAGAATGCTATTGGCGCAGATGACCAAAAGATCTCAAGAACTTTAAAGAGTTGTGAGGCAGAAAAAATTTATTAAAACCCCTTGTCATGAGGTGCTAGGGCAAGAGAAACAAAAGCTGCTGCCTTGTCTGCTTTGTGACATCCTTGAAACAATTCTACTGGCAGATTTTACACCCAAGTACTAACACAAATTACAAGACATCTCATGTTTCTGCCAGGAGTCCCAGTGCATGGGACTCCAGTGGAAGCAGCCTGCAGTACAGAAGGCTTAGGACTGCTTGTCTCCTCTGTTCCAGAATAGCAGATTGCTACAAACCTTCAGTATCCTTAAATATAAATGCATTCTAGTGAAAAATGAGAGAGGTGGCACGTCAGAGCTGAGTCCTCAAGGGCTGAGCTTCTTAGGCTGGGATTTTGGGCAGACTGCAGTGAAGCAACCGTTGTGCACACAGATATCTCCTGAATATACCACGTACTATAAGGAAAGTGGGACACATCAGATAAATGATTTGGCAGCTTTTCATCCAGTTGGAGGGGACTGTCATTTTGGCTGTCTGTAGCTCTCTCTTGTACCTTAAGTTTAGAGTTACTGTATTCCAAAACCCAACAAAATATTTAAGGGCAGCCCCTCAATTATAGCCACTTCCAGGAAAGAGCTATCCAGGAAATGGTTGCCCAAGCATTGCAGCATAACAAAGCTCAGAAATGTCAGAAATTCTGGGTATCTGCTCCAACAAAGTACTGATGTTGGGTTGGATTTCCATAGCCAAGGCTTCCATTGTTATACGGTGCAGCCAGTACCAGGAAAAGCAAGTATTTTCCACACAACAAGAAACAAAACAAAACAAAACAAACAAAACAAACCAACCAAAAGAACAAGCCAAAAAAAAAAACCCAACTTCAAGCCAAAATAAAACCATTAAACCCCTCCCAAAAACTCACCAAAAAAACCCCTAAAAAATCCACCCCACAAATAAACCAAGCAAACAAAAAACCCCAGATATGATATTTTACATTATTCACTCAGCTCATTGTTTTTCTGTGTATTTTCACCATTGCATTATTAAATCCTGTAATAATACCATTTTATTTAAGGTATTCTCATCATATGCATTACAACACTCATCCCCTAGAGCTGTTATTCCTAGGAAAATAAGAAATAGGGGGAAATTATTTTTTCCATCTCTTTATTTTCTTGCTTAGTCACTAAAAGAAAAAACTAACCACATCAAAATTAACAAGGTTAGAAGACAGAGAGGCAGATTCTGCCATGAAGGCATGCACAGATCTAGAACCTCCAGATACATAACCACACACTTTAGATCAGTAGTGAAAAGATGATGTTGAAATGAATTATGGCTTTTCCCATTCTATGTCTTAAGTACAGAACAGTCTGTGTAGGGCATTGCCTTCTTCCCTGGAAAAAGCATTTACAATATTCTCCCAACTTCACACTAATGTTATCCCAGAATGTATATATTCTATTGTTTTTTAATCTATTTCTAAAGCAAAATAATTCTTATTGAACTGTGGAAGAAAAAGATCCAAAAGGAATTTTAATTAAATAAATTACAACAATGTTATTTAACATTATTATTTTTTTTTTTAATATTGGTAAGTAAAGGAAGGAATATGGCCATTCTTAATTTCATTTGGTGCCATGATAAAGTAGAAGCACTGGAGAGTGGTAATCGCAAGAGTAATTTTAACTGCACACTGTAATATGCTGGAAGTGACTTACAATGGCATCATTATGCAAAGTCTATTATATTTGTCAAAGCCTTTTAAGTAACAGCAATGGAAACAGTGAGAAGAATAGCAAGATGGGCCATCAGATGAAGAAGGAATTGCATTCTATGGAAAACTATTTGCACACCTCTTTTTGAATCCTCTCATGATAGTTTTAATTTTAGTGCTTCTGTGGGGAAACAAACACTTGTACTGATTATATGGGTCAAGGTTTATTTTTTAGGAGATAACACCTCACTATATGAAATTATGAATTTGTAAGACAGTACCGAACCACTTAAGCAGCTATTCTTAGAAAACAAGATTCTTATCTGATCAAACATTCCTTGGTACTTTATAAAGCACAAGTCAAAGGACATTAAGAATCACAGAAGAAAGACTCTTTAAAATAGAGGAGACCTAACCACTCATCTGAATTATACTATCCAGAATCACTGCCCAAATGGAAAAAGCATGTCCATTTTTTTAAGTAGCATTAGTACACAGTGATTTTTTTATGGCATCAACCAGAAAAAACTATTCTGGCTTACTAATCACAATACTCTCTATCCCAGCTTATTATCTCTGCAAAGCAGTAGCCCAAAACAGCATCATCAAAACCACTTATCCAACTGTTCATAACTTGTGCAAAAATGTCTTAAATGGATGGTATCTTAGTATCCCTTACCAGTATTTAATGTAAACAAATACACAAAACATAAAGTGGTGTGATCAATTAAGCAGGAAATCAGGGACGAGAGAGTCCTTTGAGATCTATGCATTAAAGATATTTGCAAGAACTACTTTTCTTTCTGGAAATAGTTTTTAAGTATATTACAAGAAGACAAAATTAACCATATTCTTAGCTCCTTTGACATACAACAGGTTTCAGAGGAAAAAAAGCACTGTAGTAGTATTGCAAGAAGCAACATCAGCAGGGTTACAATCCCTCTCAGTTTTTAAAGCCATGCACCCAATCCTGGGTACACAGGTGTGCACCTCCCTTTTACATTTTGTAATAACATTAAGTCTCCCAAACAGTATGTTTGAAGTCAATATGTCCACATTGAAAGGAGTTCCAATCATATGCACACCTGAAATGGCTAAATTTTCAGTCGAGCCAGCCCTCAAAACTCATTTTCCACTGCAATTTATAGAATGAAGACTCACAAAACTCATACACATATTAGTCCCTCATTTCTCCTCTAACATTCACATGCATTCAAAAAAGTGGGTTTTTTAAGACAAAAATCTTTCTCCCCTATATTTAACTCTATGTTTCTTAATCAATTTAAAAACAGCAGCAAAATTAAACTTTCTCTTAATGAAAAAAACTGACTGCATGCACTATAAACATCAACAGCAACTAAAGACATCTCCTAGATTTCATGTCCCAGTTGTCTGATCCAGAATCCTAATTTGTCTAATGTACAGCATAAGCAAAGCAAAACTACACTGCAGAAATCTGAAACACCATTTCAACTGCTCTTAATTTACCTTTTATGGCCCAATGCAGGGGCTGAGATCTGCACTCCATGCTCCCACCATCTTTTGGGTACAGCAGAGTCCAGTCATGGACTTAGAATCAAATATTTCCGTACTTAATATAAAATAATGTGATCTAAATATATCTGATCTTCTTTCCCATTAGATCTAGTACTCCTGAAAAGCTATGGCAGAATTTGCATTCAAGATGCTGACCAATAATGCGCGTTTTAACTTACTGTGGCAAATAAAACTTTGTGCCATATGGCTGATTAGAGATATTCTCTCTCTTTTTCTTCTCCTCTAAACAGCTGGGTGAGTAACAACAAGCAAAAGACAGTCAGCAGCTGCACACTGTTATCATTACTTTGATACTGCTTGAAGGAATCTAAGCCTTCCACAGGTATGCACCTGAGATTAGAGGCAAAGAATTTTCCTCTCTAAATATGAGAGGAAACAGCTACGGGAGTTATAATTATGTTTTACAGGTGTCATCAGAACAATGCTTCCAAATTTTACCCAGAACAAACATACTCTTTTTCCATTTTGTGATCGAATTTTTCAAAGACCTTCAGGGAAAAGATATTATTGTACAAAGGCAACAACAGTGAGTAAATAAGTATAAAGGCAAACACTTCTATTGCAGACTTCCCAACTTTATCTATTTCACCCGTGCAACTTTAGTAGTTATCCAATAGGATCTGCAAACAGAGCATTAACTGTTCAAGCTCTGTGTTTGATTACTGTGTACTTGGGATTCCCAGGCTGGAATGCCACTGAACCCCCACAGCTGGCACAAGTAGGTAATCAGAGGAGAATTAACAAGCCACGTGGCTCTAGCTCCTCGTAAGTCAAAAGGTATTTGGAAATGATAATGGCTGAAGGGACTTCACTTGATATTGCCTTCTTTACACCCAAAGTTTCAGAGGCCACAGGAATGCCTGATCTGAGGAGTATCAACTGCAGCTGGGGCTGAGTGGGAAGAGGGAATTTGAAACAATAGGTAGAACACGCTGCAAAATCTTGGAAGATTGAGGACACCTCTCTGGCCACACAGCTCTTGCCTCACTTTTACCATCCCATCTGAAAGGGAATGTAATTGATAGCTCTGAAGGGTAATGTGTTTTAAGTCTTTCATTGCTGTTTTACTATAAATTAAAAAAACTAACAAACAAACAAAACCTAAACCACAACTGCTGTGATAATAAAGATGTTTATGAGACAACTGCAGCTGTGTTAGCTCCTCTCCCTAAGGTAAGTGACCCCACCTGTGGAAGGAAAGAAGGCAAACACTTTTTTTTCACCTTCTCCTTCAGGGAGCTGGACACTGTATTTGGGTTTGCACTTCGGAGATTATCGGTATAATTTCTCAGCTAATTTGGATGGCAGTTCTTCCTTCTACATTAAATAAGTGCATGGGAGGAATATTTCCCAGAACAGTACAATTAAAGAGAACAATACAGTAGTTATAAGCAAAGCTAAATTTTTTCCATTATATGTTTACATTTAAAAAGTTTTTAAGATGATTGTCATCCAGTCATCATACTAAAACTCACCACTAGAGCTATGCACTCAGGCACAGGGTTAAGAATTTTGAGAGTTCATAATAAAAGATGTGTAAAATAGCACAAATCAAAGGAATACTTGTACAAATTTCACAAGCAACTATATTGTCTCATGCAACTCATGAATAGGAAAAATAAAACTCATTGGGTATATAAGGTTTCCAACTAATCAGGGAATGACAATTACAATGCAGCACTAATTGTGGTCTTTGTGAACACTGAAGGTCTTTTTCTATGCACACAGATACATTTTCAGGACAGAAACCACCCTTTTATTGTTGGAAAGCATCTAGAAATCTCTGGACACTACTCTACCAGCAGCTGTGTTATTTTTCTTTAAGTTTAAATTATTGCACATGGCTATCGTTGCTAGGTAGGACTTGGCTTCCAGCTTTGTAACACTGATGGCTGAAGTCTGGGCTGGACTAAGAAACAAGCAAAAATTCAGAGGTGAAAATTACCTCTGTGGGGGTGGTTTGTATTTGTTAATGCCTTTTTAAAATTGTCTTGGATATTTGCTTGAGCAAGGTATTACCAGTCTCTGCTCTCCAGGCATCCTAGCACTTGTACTCTTGTTGCTTTCAAGTTCAGTGTCACCAAGATACTTTCAGGCAACAGATCATCTAATAAAGAACAATATGATGTCAGTGTGTAATGACTCCTTGAGAAAAAGAGTGATGTTATTCAGCAATACAAAGAGACAGTCTCACTTTCTTCTCAGATAAACAACTTGGTAATGAAAGATTTTTTTAGAGGTATAGAACAACTGAAGGAAATTTAAAGGGGCATAGCAACTTGTGTGTTAAAAAGCCCAAACACCCAC
Organism: Corvus kubaryi; assembly: GCF_017639235.1. Lineage (NCBI taxonomy): Eukaryota > Metazoa > Chordata > Aves > Passeriformes > Corvidae > Corvus > Corvus kubaryi. Next base: position 13,791,452 of record NW_024581093.1, on the reverse strand, counting down.
ATTTTAAATATTAATAACAGAAAGAGCCACTGATTCCATTTCTATTGACAGGAAATTAAAAAATAAACACATAAAAATTCAGACGAGGATTTAAAAAAACATTATCCAGTGACAGACGCTGAAGAAAGGAATATTTCTCAAAACACAACATTTACAGAAAAGCAGTAAAAATTATCACTATGCTCATGTTTGTACTAAACTCACATTTGATGTAACTGATTAAAATATAGTAGATGGCACTGGTACCTCATGCAGGATTAGAAGTTTTAAGCTACAAACGCTACACAAGTGTACCTTAATAGGCACACGACGCACAGCAGCCAAGCAGTGTCAGGAAGGCTTGAAGTGTACCTGCCTTACATTTCTTCCTATACTTTAAGTCCACTACTACTGTCAAACAGTGCTAAACGTCTATACTGTAAATGCAAATCAGGTTCAAATCCCTGTATTTCTTAATTCATTGATGCCACCAGCACTCTGCATGTAGCAAAAGGATGGTCATTACAAAAAGATATCATGATCCGTTTTTAAATAGAATACATTTACATTTACCACAATCTTATTGCTAGTCTTGGTTTTGCTTTTTAATAGTGCTAAATAGTCACTTGGGAAAGCACGTTCTGTACAAACAGTGCACACACAAGCTTAATTCTTCAGCAACTTCAGACAGGAGTATAAAATGCAAGCTGGAGTCCAAAGGCAAGGAGGTAGAGCTGTAATGAATCTGATGCAAAGCCTAATCTGTCTTTTGTCCATACAGCCTGTGGAATATTTGAAAGGGAAGAAAACACACCAGCAACCATTGCATGTTACTTGTCTCAGGGGAAGTTCTGAATTTTTGATCACCCACCCCATCACAGATAATCAAAGGAAGCACCCTGCAAACCAAAAGATTTCAGGGCAGGTAATCTATTTTTCCATCTCTCTCCCTTCATATGGGCTGAATTCCATCTTCTCTGCAGGCTATGCTATGAATGGTAAGAGTCTAAGAAAATAGTAGAGGTAATATTTTTGTCAACAAGAACTATTCCTAATGCTACTTCTGTGCACGCTTTGTTTTAGCATGCAATGGAGTGGATGGACAGCTTTTGTGATTTCCTCTGTCTGAAGTGCAGTGCCTCTTTCCTACTGCACAATCTTGCAAGTTTTTTAGAGACGTGACATTCCTGCTGCTGGCACTGTCACAGGCAGACAAACCCAGTTAGCTCAGTGCTAACTGCCCACTGAGTTTGATCATTGGTGTGAGACAGGGTCACACTGACAAAGTACCAACCACAAACCTGGAAGAGTTGTAGTTCACACTCTTGCCCTTCTAATTTATGCTTCAAAAGGTGATATTAACTGGTATTAGAAGAAAAAATTATTCTATTTTTAATTCACAATTGTAATAACCAGTTAAGAATACAGCAGCAGAAAATAAAATAAAAAATTAACTACAAAGCTAACTGGCAAAATAAATCACCTACATAACTCTTACATGCTCAAAAGCTGTGATAAATGGTCAGAATTGTACAGTGTTACTCTAAGATAGTGAAGAGTTGATAAGGCTGGTTGAGAAAAGCATGAGCAGGGCCTCTTGCTTATCTTGCACCTGGCTCAAGAAAAGTCTTGGATGTCTCATGGCCCAATGTTTCAGTGAGGCACAGGAGAACATCAAGCCCCTGTACCAGCCAAAAGCCACACTCCCTTCACTGTGAAAAACAACACTTGTTATAAATCTGTTTCATTAAGGAGATAAGGGTGTGCACAAAGACCCTCTGATGAAGGTCAGAGAGCTTTTGCTGCTGCCTCAGTATGTGGAGGAGGAGGAGGGCCAAAGTGTTTGTTTCTACCTCTTTGTCAATTATAAATTCTGACAGGGTAACAGAGACTCTCATTAAGTTCCATTAACATATTGACATACACATCCCTCAGGATTCAAATGAAGGAGAACATGGGACATGCAATGCATGTATGACCAAAGTCACCAAACCCCGTCCATAACACGCGATTGTTCCATCCCCTTGGGACAGATCAAAATTTATAATTTAAACGGGAGGCTTCGGGGCAGAAAAGGCAGAGGAGGAAAACACCTCTGGAGGAGGAAAACATCTCTGCCTGCTCAGGACCAGCCAACAGACTGCATCTCTCCCCTTCTCCTGAAGGGACACCTTAAGGTGAGCTTTGCGCCTCCAACTGAGTTGGAGTACACTCGGGAATATTCATTTACATATATATATAAATATATTTATAGCTATTAGAATCTTGCTGTACTTTCTGCCATGACACATATCAGCACTCTGTAGCCAGTGCATTTGTCACTGGCAATCCTGAACCTGCTTTCCTGTTGTTTCAATAAACCTTCAATAAGCATTTGTGAACCTGGATCATGCAAAGCACTTGTTGAATGAGATCAAACCTATAGTACTGGATTGATAACTGCACTAACAGTGCTTCTGTACTCCTTTAAGTTCTTCTTTTGAACTCAAACAGAGCTAGAGGGCTGAATTGGCTGAAATGAAGCCCAGCGGCACCCAGCCCCTCTGATCTCTGAGGACTGGTTGGGACACAAGGGGGTTTATTTTCTGCTAAATACCCATGCCCTTAATGCAACAGCTCACTCATCTTTCCACAGTATTAATGTCGATTGATGTTCGTACTATCCCTCAGAAAACAGTACAACTGTCCCACAATTCTTTTTCATGCAGGAGTCAGATTAGAAGGATACTCATTTTCTGGTAGTATTTTAAGAGCAAAAACATTATTCCTTCAAGGTGTAAGTCAAGTTACAACCTATTTCCTTTTATCCTTTTTCTTCTGTATGATTCCACATGTGAAGCTGAGAACAAACATTATGCAGTTGGTTAAATACAGTTAAAGACACAACTATGGAAGCCACTTTCTCTACTTAATATATGGAAATGACATAAATGAATCAGCTCAAGTGTGGATTGTCTTTTTTTCTTTCATTTTAATTCAAGAATTTACAGAATTACTTTAAATTGATCTGATGACTTTAACATTGTTTCTATTATAGTACCTACCCATCAGAGACTGTTTTGAAAATTACTGAATGGAACCCAGTGTCTGAAATGATCATTATTAAAGAGTCTGCCCTATTTAATTTTTTTTAAACTGAACTTTTGTATCTTTATTCTCAATACAGTAATCTTAATTTTCTTTTTGGTTTGTCTCCTATGGACTTTTCTGTGAACAGAGCAACAATGAAAACAGAGAGTTTTGAAACACTACCTTCTGTACTTGCCAAAATTTACTCTACAGTTTAAGAAAGCCCTGCTACTTAACGTCTGGTATTTTCTTTGGCTACAGAACCCTTTGAAATTCTGACTAGAGCTGTGAAAAAACAGATGATGAACAAGCACAGTAGTGCAGTGTATTGAGTGTATAACTTCAAAAAAAACTTCCCAAGTTTTCTAGGCTCACTAGCCTCATCAAGCTAAATTCAAGTCAGCAGTGCTATTCAAATACAAGTCAGGAAGTAAAAAATACAGAAATGTTTATTCAATCAGAATTCTTTCAATAGAAAGCATAGGAGCTTAATGCCAGTCAAGGGCAGAAACTGGCTAAAAGCCCAGTAAGACAACATCACTGGATCACACACTCACCTACCTTCTAACTGTGGTACCTGGACGTCCTTCGTTCACTGTAAAAACTATACAAACACTGTAAATTGCATGTTTTACACTGTAAAAAAAATCCATTCAATTCCACTCAAGTTTGGCTGATGAAAGATCATTTCATGAACTTTTGGGAAGAAAGAAGATGAAACTAGTGCCCTACACACTCCAATTCTCCACAGCTTTGCACAATCGTTTCTATTTTTGCAAAACACATGTAAACTGGCACAAAGTGCTACCATTCTGATTTGCCTTTATTTCCCACTGTTAGGAGTAACAGATTAGGAGCAGAAGACTGAAGGGAAGGACTGTAAATCACCCAGGTGACTTTGAAACTGGGAATAACCCTTGATAAACCAGTGTGAACAGCATAGACCGAGTTTGACGGTGCCTGCATCTCCTCTTCAGTGCCCCTGCCTGGGTGTTGCTTCAGGGATCCCCGACCAGTGAGGTAACAGAAATAAATTTACTCTTTGTGTTCTAGCCCTGACTTTGTGGTTATCCCAGCTGCCTGCCTGTGCCCACTCCCACATTTGAAACAGCTGGCAGGATCTGGGAACAACCATGTCATGGCTAGCGAAAAAATCAAAAAAGCCAAAAAAGCCAAAAAAGTTGAAAAAGTCAGGGGCCGGAGAGGCTGTGGTGGTGAATCCGCACATTCCAGGATGGCCCAGCACCGAGCGCTGGACCCCTGTGGCCACTTTCCTCGCCACAATGGCTACGCCAGAGACATGGCCCGAAATAGATGACGGGGTGGTGGTGAACCCCCACAGGGTTGAGATCGCCATGCGTGGATTGCCCTGGAAAGCGGCATCCAAGTCTTCCCGCAAGCTGGCTGGGAGGCTGGGGTGGCTCTTGGCCACAGGGCTGAGAGCTCTCGACCGGGAGGTTATAGCACTGCAGAGCAAAGTGAGCGAGCTGGAATTGGTCACCTATGCCCGAGGTCGCGACTGTGAGGCGATAGCACTGCAGGGCAAAGTGAGGGAGCTGGAGTTAGTTACCTACGCCGGAGCTCTGGAACGTGAAGTTACAGCGCTGCTGAGTAAAGTGAGAGAGCTGGAAAGGGAAGTTGGGACTTTACGGGCTGCAAAGATGATTGCACGTGAAGTAACCACCACTCAAGCAGAGCAGTGCTATGAGCAGCAATGCACTATACAGCAGCTGGTGTCACCTAGGCATAAATATGTGGAAAATAAGGTTTTGATCTCCCAAGTTCGTGCTCCAACTATGAAATCTTCACGGGATCCCAAGGAATGGGATGGAAGTATTTGGGGTGAGTACTCAGACTTCGAGATTGAGATTTAGCCAGATTTAGCAGATACTGGGGTGGCAGAGATCACACATATTTACACACTGAAAGAGTTCCAATTATGCGCTCCTAGACAAGGAAATCCTTTTGAATTAGAAATAATAATTCTAGATGACATAGTCTTGTGGGGGTTGTGGCAGATGACTGGACCAAACAACAAAAAAATCTGCAGAATTTTGATCCAAGCCATTCCAAGGCACCGCTATATATTAAACCCTGATGGGAAAATGAATTAAAGATGTAGCTTGGGCACTGCAAGAAACTGAAAGAATTACAGGCCAAAATAGCATAACTGTACACCTTCAGTACAAAACACAGTGAGGACCAAAAATCTTTCAGATGGTGTCTTTCCCAAAATATTACCCACAGAGGAAATGGAATTGTTTATACCAATGGATTCTGCAAGCCCTTAATCTAGATGTGATCATTCATATAATAACTTCTGACAATGCAGTATAGTTTTCTCTATCTTCTTCCCTTTATTCTATATCCTCTGTTAATATCATATTCTCAAGTGCTTGTATTTCATGTATCTTTGATTATTTCCTGTGCCTTATGTAGGGGAGAATGCACCTGAACTATGTTATTGGTGTCACAAACCAAACTTCCTGTCAAAGTTCAATCTCAAAAAGCACAAGCCACACCTCTCCAATCTGTGTGGCCAATTACCCCATCACCAGTTACCAAGCCTGGAGTAAATATTAGCAGAAGGAGCTGGAGCTGGAGCAAGAGCGTATGTATCGCTGGACAGAGGTGACATTCCTGTTTTCCTCCACAGGCTGGCTTATTGTGCTTTTTAGGCTTGTATTGCAAGCACATATCTTGGATACAATTCTGCAAAATCAATATGTAAATACTTGTGTGTGGTTGTTTTTCACTTGTAACTAACTTGTTATTATTCTTCCTGAGAAGTGTCCATAGAGCAGGTGGCATGTGTGAGGTTTTACTTGGCCATCCAAGGCAGCTGTTCCCTTGAATTTGGGAGTAACTGCTGTACACCGTGGTACCTTGCAACATTGGTTACTGAAGAACTACATCCCCTTCAACATCATAAATTCTGTTCCGAGCTTGAAGGCATGTGCTGCTTTGACCTGGCTGCAGAACCACTTGGCATAGAGGATATCATTCAAAATCTCCAGGACTACAAATCACAACCTACTGGTGGTGCCTGACTGACAGTGTGGGTTACTTCCCTGACAGGAGGGGTGGAACACTTGGCTCAGAGCATTATATGCTTATTTGTTTATTCCTTTTCCCCTATGCTTAAGCGCCTCTGTAAATCCCCCATCCCACATTTCCAGCCCTGGCAGCAGTGGTCTCTTGAGCAAGGGGGTGGAAAGTTGGGAGGAATGGGTTAAAAAGCGGAAGAGTGGCGAGGAGGACTGTAAATGGCTCAAGTGACCTTGCTGCTGGGAATAACCCTTGGTAAGCCAGTGTGAGCAGCAGCCAGTGACCCCTGGCATGGACTGAGTTCAACAGTGCCTGTGTCTCCTCTGGTGTGCCTCTGCTTTGGGGATTCCCCAGATAGCGAGGTAGCAGAAATAAATTTACTCTTTGCATTCTGTGTCTGAGTTTGTGGTTGTCCCGGCTGCCAGTGTCAACTCACACCCCCACTCACTGTGCAGAGGTGTCAATGCCAATACACTGTGCAGGGGAGCAGAGAATCAGGCCCCACAGTCTCTGAAGACACATTAGCACAGGCTCCCGTGAAAGGATAAGCAAGGACACTAAAACCACCGAGGAAAACAATAATGTTTTTCATTGATAATGCTATACATGTTCTTAGTAATGAGTCTCTCTCTCAACTCACTCTAAGTAAAGCAATTGGCATGTTCTTTAGATAGAGCAACAGTACAAATACAGCTGTGTATATCTGACACACAAGCGTTTGGTTTTGGACTTGCTGAATGTTCAGATAGCTGATGAGATCACTGTTGGTGCACATAAAAAGCAAGGTATCTGCAGCATGCCTAATTCTGACACTAATCACCCTCCTCAACAGACTGAGAACCTGCATCAGGATCACTCCTGTGCATCTTTTCTTGCCCTAAGATATGTTTGCAAAAAATTGCTATTCACCATAGGGGAGCTGGGAGGAGAATGCCTGGGAATTGATGGGCATCAATTGTACCCACAGCTGTGAGTTCTTCAGTTCTGGCTGCTGCAAACATACTTTCAGGTCTTTTCACAGTTCTTTCAGTGCAAAAGAAATGGAGCCTGTTCCTTGGTGTTATTTCAGCAGCCTCACTGGCTTCAATTTCTCTCCCTGCGTTCAGTCAGCTACTGAACCTGTCACCTATATGAAGACTGAGAGTAGAACAAGAAAGGTAGTGCAATCCTGCCATCAGACACTCGAATATGGACAAACTTGCTGTGTTGGTATTTTACATTAAAGGTAGTACAAATGATGTTTGGTAGATAAGTAACTAACATGGATTCCCTTGTACAGTAGTATTTTCATACCTTTCCCTTGTCTGGATTTCACAGCTACACTGTCCTATTGCATTGCCCAAGTCATATGGCCTGGTCCCTTTAGTGTCAATGACAGTTAGTTTGGTTTTCACTGCAAAGTACCAGTATGTTCAAAAATAAGACTTAAAAGAAACTGCCAAAGAGACAGCAATAGAACACATTCTGTATTTTTTCACTACTCCTGCTTGCCCTTTTCAGTAACATCCACTTTCATTCCTTACCCCCTTTTCAAAGAAAGTTCACTATAATTATACTATTGTGGTCACCATCAAAACATCAGCATTTACACACAGTTACTACAGAGCAGCATCTGAGCAACCACAATATTATTTCTACACAGAATAGGAAATAACTGTGGCGATCCTGATACCATTGAGTGGTAAATGTGGTTCTGTGTTGCCTTAGAGTTCTTCACTGTACTGGCACCATACCTTTTTCAGTGACAGAATAACAAGTAATATATTAATCATAACAGGTATCTACTTGATCAAATATATACGCACATGCCACATACCTAGACCCATATGATCCATAAGATTAAAATAAAGGCACTAGAATATACAAAATAACAGTAATTGTCAACTTCCACTTGTGTAATTTTTCCTCTTTACATATATGGCATCCTTATAAACACATCTATTTCCATTTACTAATCAAAATCAAAGATGTTCTGTTCTTTCCTTGAATTCTCCACAAATTATGAAAAATGGCTGTTTGCTTTCCTTTTGTTCACAGAGATCTTTGAATCCCCTTTGGTCTCAGTCAGATCATACCTGGTATTCCATAAATCTCCCAGGAGAGAGCGAAGTGTGTAAGATGGATGCTTAAGACATTACAGAAGTCTTTTCAGATTTGCTTCTGTCCCCCTCTGAATAGTTTTGTTAGATCATTAAAAGGAAAAAATATGCAGTTTTTGATGAATAGGCTACTCCCCTACCTTGGTGTTAGATAAGATGTGAGTAGACCAGTTTTCAATTACTTTAGCATATGATATATGTGGTAAGGCATTCCTAAAAATGTGCTGAAGAGGTCATCTAAAAAGAGACACAGGAGGAAAACATGGCTAGAACTCAAGAGAGAAATGAACAGCAAGCACAGCTGACAGAAGTATGACTGTATAAATCCCACTTACAGCCATTCTTACAAAGCACATTTAAAAAACAAATAGCAGTAACTCTACTGCACATTTAGTGATTTTTCTTGGGAGATCCTTAACATTAACACTGCAGAGTCTCTGTTGCTCCAGAAATATCAGAAATGAGCTCAAAACACCAGACATGGCCCAGAAGTCCCATCCTTACTTCTTCCTCCTAGTCTTCAGTTTAATATTTAAACAAGGACCAAAGTAGGGCTACTCCGCTGTGTGACTTCGGCTGTCCATCACTGAGCTCCTGGGAATGTCACACTCCCTGTGACTGCTGTGCACAAACAGAAAATACCACACTGGTATATCACCCTCTTCTTGGATCTAATATTTCCTTCCCCCTCACTCTTGATAGGAGTCACTCACATGCTGGCATGTGAAACTGCAGCCAGGCTCCTGGGTTCTACTGAAACCCCAAAGGAACTGTCCAGTACACGGAGACTGCAGCTAGCCCAGGCAGTAAGGGCTGAGAGCACAAGGAGGGAGCCTTCATCACAAATAAGGGAGAGCATCACATTGGTACAGTCTGCTAGATCAAGTCATGACGAGTAAAGATGCCACAAGTTCAGGCTGGATTTGCTAGTGATAAGGGTAAAGGGATGCTCCACAGATGGGAAGAGTGTTACTCAGTCTTAAACTCTGCATGAGCATTACCCACTGATGTAGGCACAAATCCATTAGCAGCAACAGCCCTGTCACAGTTTCTCAAAAACTCCTCAGATGCGGCTATCAAATGGATGTGAAATGGATCAGAATTCATGTATTTTACACTCAGAAACTCTCTCTGCACCCATCATGGAACTGGAAGAGCTACCAACCCCTGGTGCAAGCCAGCCTGCATAGCAGGGACTGCAGGGAACAATCCCAGTTCCAGCAATCACATGTGCATTGCCTGTATCAGGACAGGCTGGCAGCACTCTTTCGTGCAGTCCTAAGGAGATAAGCTTGCTTTCGTTACCAGAAAAATAGAGTGGAGACGTAGCCATCTCTCTTTTTAAGCTCTAGGGACTTGCTTCTATGCAGACCAGTAGTAATGACAAATATCAGCTGTGAATGACAGCATTGCTTTGGGAAAAAAGGAGAGTCCAGTTTCCCTGCACTGCCAAGTGACAGCAATTCAAGCCACCAGATATGCAGATTTCTTACCAATATTCACCTAGTCTTTTACCAAGAAGATAGGCAATCTAATTTTGCCAAATAATTCAGGAATTCAGAATCATGAAGCCTATTATTTAGCCTTCCAGAAAAAGTCAGTATTTCTGAGACTTGTGAACCTTCTTCCAGGATTTGGGGGCTTGTACCCTAACTTGGTGTGTGATAATAGGGCATCTAGGCAGGGCATCATCCAAACCAGTGGCATTCAGATGTCCAAATCGGTGCCAGACTTCCTGGAAAGGCAACACTGGGTTGGGCTACATTTTCAGCTTTTTTCCATGCTGTATTAGAGCCGACTGTAACAATTCAGTTGTGCCCCTCTAAACTGTGAGAATGGCCTCAGCAAACACCAAGAAACATATGTAACACTGAGACATAACAGAAATACATTGTGGTTTCAATATTCCAGAGACCAGTGATTCCCATTTACCCAGAGACACATGGACACACAGAATACAGTTGGATGGCTAAACACAAAACTATGATTTAGACTCTTTTCCCTGGCAATAAAAATACTTTTTTTACATGATCACATTCTCTGTACCAACAGCCCACGTTACCTGAACGTGTCATGAGAGGCAGGAAAGAGAATCAGTCTGTGGCCTTTCCTTTACAGCAGGACTTGGACATGTGCCTTGCACCAATTCATTGTGTCCCCTCCACAGCTCATAAAGCAAGTGCTTTGCAAAGACATGGCAGGGAGGTGTTTTCTTAT
>NW_024581093.1:13736040-13778540 GCF_017639235.1 Corvus kubaryi | reverse complement strand
AAGCTTAGTTCTCAGCAGTTTGGAGAGCTAAAGAACAAACACATTTTCTGGTTCACTGGAGTCATTTTCACATGTTCACTGATTCAAACATTCTTTTACTCACATAACAAACAGCTGCATACCACATTAGCCCAGCCAGTGACAGTCACACATCTCTGCAATAACTGTTTGATTGCAAACTTGACCCTTTCTTCTTCTCAGCCTGAGCTAGACATTTTTAAACAGGCACTCCATTCCCAATCCTCCTTTGCAAAGAATTACATCAGATAACAAAGACTTCTCTGCCACTCATTGTAAGCCTTCTTCTGGAGATCTGTTCTAAGAGGCACTGTGTAAAAAGGTTTTTATGATGAATTCAGAACTACTATCATGTTAAGAGCACCAATTTATAAAGAAGAATTCATTGGTTAAGATCTGAAAAAATAGTTTCTCAGGCCCTACTGACCCAGTTTTCAACAAAAAAGAATCAAGTGATGCAAATTAAGTTTTGAGACATTGTTACGCAGTCTGAGAAATTTGTAAAACTGTGTTTTGCAGTAATTTCTTAATAGAAGATTCAACGACTACTTAATTCTACCCTATGCAAAAAAAAAAAAAAAAAAATCTCATTTCTTTATATTCTACGGGTCTACTTTCACAGGTAGTGATAAAATACACAGTCCATAGTGATGAACAGTTCCAATGGCAACATGGCAATAAAATTTAACTTTCAAGTACTAAACAATACTTAAGAGTTTTTTCTGTTAAAATGTAATACTCTTATCCTTTCATCTGATTAAAAAGTTGTAATATAAAAACCTACACACTTTCCCTGATAGGATGTATGACACTGAGAACCTACTTACATTTACTGGTAACTAAAGGAGACAATCAGATATCAATATAACAGGTCTTATTTTCTTCAGTAAAAACAAACATGCTTCCACAGCAACTGTTACTGCACATATTTTGTTTTTATTTTCACATGCTTTGATATGAATGCATCAGGTGTGAAAATAAATGTTTTAAATAAAGGGTAGCTCAAATTAAAAATAATTTTAAATTAGTGGCCATGAAGAGAACAACACTGCAGGGTTTTTTGCCTCTGAAGACAGGAAAAACTTCCCACAACAATACATTTAACGAACCAGAACACTTGGAATTAAAGTTTTCAGGGCACTCAAAACACACCAACTTTCACATGCATTGTTTCAAATCCTCTTCAAACTCTATCAGTTCAACCTCACTCAGAAGACTCTGGGGCTATGATTTTCAAAACTTTTCCTGACAGCCCTGAAAAGCTTCAGACAGAATTTGAACAATTCCAGGATCTTTTATTTCTGATTGCTCTATGGCATTGTAAAACAAAAGTGACAATTTTTATAATAAAGAGGAGTATTTCTCCCCCCTCTAAATGTGTAGGATTTTTTAAAGTGAAAGTTAGAAAAATAATCTTCTTCATCCTGACATATTTTCAATCCTCTTAACACAATCTCAACAACTATATATAGTATGAAATTAGCTCTCGCCTGTTAGCCTTGTTCCTACATAGAATTTTCTAATGTGTCTCACCAGTAATAAATTGTAAACGAGGCTATGACTCTAAGAGTAGACTGTGTTTCATGGGTATTTAAACAACAGCATTAAGTACTATAGGAATCTCTGGAATGTGGAGTGCAGATTTATGTGTCTTAACAATTTCTTTACTGGTTTGTAATAGAGCCAGCAAACTAACACTATTTTTATATTAATTTGGCCTCAGAAGTAGAGTATACTGGAGCATGACAAGAACAACAAAAGTAAACTGGCATATACTTAAAAACTGTAACAGTGAATTGCCTCCAATACTAAAATATTTATCGAAACTGGGGGAAAAAAAGCTAAAAAGAATTACCCTCAACAGCCTGCTACCAGCTCTTTAACAGTGGGCAATGTAATGCCTTAAGGTACCTCAAACTGTCTTTCATTTTCTAGACTTAATGGCTGATTGCAGAAATCAATGTTGCCATTAGTAACAGAGTATTTGTTATGGCATGATTTCCTCTGTTGTTAGGCTTGCAGAATGATTACAGTATTAGTGAGGTGCTTTCTTTATAAAGGGCAGAAGATATAACTTTCAATTTACTATCCATTAGTAAATGACTTTGGAAATATACATGAGGCCAGAAATCTTACCTGTTATTACATGGAGATTTTATTTCAGCAGTCATAGGCTAGGAACTTTAAAAATTGTACCAGGAAGCTCAATATTTTATAGACATCTCCAATGAAATATTATCTGCTTTGCTATTTTGTACACAGCAAGTTAACATGACATACAATACAATTAAAATGTTTCAGTCCAATTTCTATTTTTCTTGTACTTTCAAATGGATGTGAATTAAGCAGAAGGCTTCATACAAGTTAAAATCTGCACATAAGTTAGAAGATTGTCAAAAGGTTAGTAATTTGTATTTGTGAATCTCTTTTTAATCAGTCCAGTGGCCAGGTACAAGGACATAGCTAAGGAACTGACGTGGTTGTCAGAGTGAGGGCAGAGAGGTGAGCCAACATGCTGTCTATTAACTACAGCTCAAAGAAGGCATCTTTCCTCACCCTCTTACACGGAGGACAGGGAAGGATCTGCAAGAGAGACACCATGAACAGAAGAGGAGGAGAAAACCACCTTCCAAAACCTGGAGGGAGAGGCCCTGGAAGCGACTGCCATTGGTGGCTGCTCAGCCCCTGCACAGTGGGAAGGTGTCAGCTGAAAGGCTGGAAAACCTGCCCTTAGAGGGGAAAAGGGTGAGCAGAGAATTAACCTCGAAGGTATTGCAGGAACCCAAACACAGATGTTCTGGCAAATAACACCACGTCCCTGTGGACTGTAGGAAACGACCTGACAAGAGGATGCACAAACTACTTTGCTGCCATGATTTCAAATATAGCTATGAAGCTTTCAGAGCAGAGAGGGAAGAAGTTACCATACCTGAAGAGGACGGTGAGGAAGGATGAGGGCTGTCCTCCTGAGCACTCCCCGTCTGCGAGAGACCCCCACCTACTCCGCTTTCTTCAGTAATGTTAGAGGACCCTGGTGTTGTCGACCTGCTGACAGACTGAGACTCTTGATCACTTCCAGACCCACGCCGCTCATCGAGACTACCTTGAATTATTTCATCTTCTCCTTTCCTGTCTCTTTTGTGGACCCTGGAGTGAACGACCACTTGGTGGTATGTTCTAAAAACCCTTCCGCAGTCCGGGCATTCAGTTGGCTTTTCTTTTATGTTTCCATGACTTTGTAAGTTGTAATCTAGTCCCTGGGTCATACCATGTGACAAAAAATCTCTACTGCCTTCTAAAGGGTCTAGTTTGCTTGGCAAGTCTCTCTGATTGCCCATTTTAGTGCTGTGAACCAAATCAGCAGGCATTTTCTGCTTAGAGCCATCTGCTCCTACTAACACATACTCCCGCTTCTCCTTATCAAACATAACTCCAGCATTTGCCAAAGTGTCTTCGTGGCTGCGCTGTATCTGCTGCTCTTTAGACAAAAAGCCATGTTCCATGGCCATTCCCCTTGCCATAAGCTGCCAGGCCTGATAGCTGTTTACTGGATCCATCTCTGCTGCTTTGGCGGCAGCTTGTAACCTTTCTATACAGCTGGATTTCAGAGGAGGCACCAGATTGAGACAGCCCAATAAAGAATGTTTATCCCCTTCAGCAATACTGTGGCCAATGCCAGAAATGGGCGAAAGAAGCTTCCCCAAGACTTCCTTCTCTTTCATGGGCATATCTCCTTTGTTATAGATTTGATTTTGTTCGCTTAAGCTCGCTTTGTCAGGAGGAAGAAACCCGCTCTGCAAACATGACAGGTATCTTGAATACAAGTTTGCGTGAGCTTCCTGGGACATGCTGCTGACGGAGACAGGTACTTCAGGATCATTAGGAGATTTGTTCTTTACAGATAACTTATTCAGGTGAACTTTCATGTGGTTTTTAAGAAACCAAGGCTCTTTGAATCGCCTCCCACAGATCTGACAGCAGTGTTCAAAGGAATCCTTGTGCTTTCTCATGTGGCCTTTTAGGAACCAGGCTTGGCTAAACACTTGGCCACACACCTCACAACGAAACTCATTGGTGGATTGCTCCCCATTTCCATTGGAGCCCTGGCCCTGTGCTGACTCTGCAGTTATGTGAGCCTTCTCCACATGGCTGATCAGCTCCTCCTCCTGCGAGGCGGCAAAGTCACACAGAGTGCACTTATAAGGCTTGTGTAGGATCCTTATGTGCCTGTCCAGCTCTTCTCGCTTCTTAAACTTGCCTTTGCAAAACGTGCATCTGAACCCAGCTGTCTGAGCAACAACTTCTTCCTGGACACTGACTGGCTTTGGAGAGGGAACAGGGTTGGAAATGTCAGGTGTGTTGTGATTAGGTGGCACAGACAAGTTGCAGTTTGCGAGCGGCATTGGCTGGGTGTGCTGCTGTGCTTTCACATCAGGTCGTGGCTGCAAGAGGCTGCTCTTCATCTGCTTGTCCCGAAGAATTGCTCTCTCCTCCAGCTCATGTAAAAGTCTGTTTTCTTCTCTGACCCTTCCACGACCTTTGCCGAGGTTTCCAAGCTTGTGAGTACGCAGGTGTATCTTCAGGTTGCCTTTTTGAGCTGCTCTGTGGTCACAGTAGGGACACTTGAACGGTTTCTCTCCAGTGTGAGTTCGCATGTGCAGCGACAGGATGCTGTTGAATCGAAAGCGTTTCCCACAGAGGGGACAGGGGTACTTTCTGTTTTTCCTGGCATCATCCTCTATGTCGCTCATCTGAGACATAATCCCTAGGTTTTGTCCATTTAAGAACTGCTGCAGATCCACGCGCCCGTTCAAACTGGTATCAACCTCTCTATTGAGCTGGTTTGCCAGCAGGGCCATCTGGCTGCTGATGGGCTGGTTTGCTATGGACATGTGACTTTTGTCTTCTAGTGGCACTGACGCCTTCTCCTCGGGGTTCTGCCTGTTCTGGAGCTCCGGGAAGGCATGGCTGAGCTGGGAAGTGATCTGGTGCAGCTTCTGACTCATTGAATATTGCCCATTGAGGATGGTGCTGTTGAGATGGGCGTCAGCTTCTGGCACAGCTGAAGAAACACCAAGGCACAAACTAGCTTCCTCCATCTCTGAAAATCAGAAGATATTTTAGATTCAGACTGTGAAAGAGTTACAAGCATTGAATCACCGGCGTACAATTTGCATTTTATGTTTTACCTACTCATAATAATGCAAAGGAATTAGTGTAAAAACAATTAAAAGTGTATTAAGTGCCAACTGTGCCAGACAATTTTGATCATACATGCACTTTCCTCATTCTGCATGTTTACCAAGAACTATTAATTACTATTTTAAAATATGTGACAATTTCAAAATCTAATTATTACAGAAGGGGCAACAGCTTTGACCACCTCCCTTGTCCTTCCTGTGAAACTGCACCTGTCTGCATTTCTAAATCTATAGAAAAAGAAATCTTATGCATCTCTCCCATTTTCATTAAAAAAGCCAGCAACCTCCCGCCCCCCCCAAAAATAGAAATCCATTTGTAACTTTCGGTTCCATTAACCATATTCAATATATTACACATTCTACAATGAGAAAGATAGTTTTATGATTTGACAAAAAACCGATGGTATGATATTTACTGGTGTACAATAAAACAAGATAATGTTTTGGGAAAAAATAAAGGACAAGCTTTAGAACAATAAAAGGGATTTTGCTTTAGTCAACAAAAAGTGCAGTAATATCTCATTAAGCTGATTAGTATGCTGCTTAGAAACAGTACTAGGTGCTGTAACACATGATTATAATCATAAAAATCCTTCAGTGTTTGCAAGTAAGCATTAACGAGGTATATTAAATTTTAAGGAGACTGCGACTAGCAGCTTTGTAAACCTCTGAGATTAAGATTTAACTCTTCTGTTACAAAACACTGTTATTTTGTCATTTTGAAACTGAGCCCATCAAAAGGCACATAAATTATCTTCTGCCAAGTCTTTTAATTCATCATTGAGAACCTTCAAATTTCTGTTCCTAGGAAAACTTGCCAAATTATAGAAGGAATATGTCTGCCCTTCGATGGGTAAGACATGTGATTTAAGACACTTTGATTTGTTTTAAAGAGCTCTCTTATGGAACTAGATAAAACCAATTAAAACCTGGGGAAGGTGTTGTGGAAAGCCTCAACAAGTTTAAGAATTTTAATAACTTTCCTAATACACAGTAATGACTACAAATTGTAGCTACACTATGTATATTGCAGGAAATTAGAATTCAAAGCTGTTTGTTAAACACAAGTGCTCTGTTCTGGTCTGCATAATTGTCCACAATAATCCATCCTTGCCACTTCTCTACTCTACACAGATATAATGTATCTATAAAACTCTGTTTAAAATATAAAGTTTCGCATAACTAATTCATAAACTATATGATGCTATAAGGTTATATTAGAGCATAATTAAGATCTTTGTTGTTCAGTGGAGTGATTTGACACTTTATTCACTCACAAAACTACTGAATTCTATACGTTCTTAAAAACTTAATTTGGTCAACACTCTCTGTGGCTTTAGGCAAAAGCATTTTTTCACTCTGTGTTCTACAAAGGCTCCAGGCACGCTCTGGGTGGACACACTCTGGTTCCTCACACAGCTTCACAGTGGCCACTCGATAGACAATTCAAGGTCCAGATCTGGCACGTACTTAAAATGCGTGTAACTGTGCTCGTGGGAGTAGTCCAGTAGACTTCAAAGGGTGACTCTTGAAAGCCAAGTTCCACACATGATTAAGTATTTGCAGGATCAGGGCCTAAAAAAAAAGCACGGGAGGTCTTCGAGGGGAGACCTCTTTGGTCCTGACAGGATGACCGAGGTTGTGACACAATGCAGAACGTGTAAGAAGTACAGGAAAGAGTTATATTCATGTGTATTAAAGATGATGTATTAAAGATGAAAATGAGCTACCTAATATTACCCATATATAAAGCAGATCTTTGTCAAAATTTAACAGTCCTCTGATTCAGGTCACGTGTTGGGGACCCATTATTTGCATGCTGTCAATGTTATTATTTATAAAACATTAAAGAAATCAAGTGTATAAAAGGACCCCACTTAAGTTTAGCTTGCAGTGTCTGATTTCCAAAAGTAGGCAGTAGGAGAACATAGTCAAGCCAGGTGTCCACCTAAGGGCATGTAGCAAACAAGGAAAATTCTTAATTTCCATTCAAGTTTTCTGTGCAGCAGACCACAGTCATTTAACACGTGGGAACATACAAACACCTTTTCTTTTTTTATATTTTTGAAAGTTTGCCTAAATTTTGGAACAAATCAGATTTCATGTTCAAAAGGATTAAATAAGCAACTTCAGACTTGTCGTGCTAAGGTCTGCCATTGCCTGAAGTCGACTGAGATTTTGATTATCTGCCTATGTACTTCTTAAAAAAAAAAAACACAAAAAAAAACCCAACAACCAAACAAATAATCTCCAATAAACAACAAGAAAAACCCCAAAATTTGCTTTTTGTCTGGATTCCACATACCAAGAGTGTTATTTCTCCCCACCATGCTTAAACAAGACCTGTTGCAAACAAGAACATGACAATTCCAGAAATGCATAGCATGTGTGCAGACACTCACAGTGAAGAAGGTTTAGATAGGTCTTTGTGAATTGTCATTACTGTACAGCAGCTTCAAAAATGCAGTCTGAATTTTATTTTTTCTCAGTTGATCTCAATAGGACCTGGTGCCTTTACATGCTCAGAAAGGTTTGGGTAGTTAATTCTAGTATTTTATGCTCTATCGAAGTTTGGAAATGCTGACAGATCCCAGAGGAATTTATTAAGTCTGATGTTTAACCCTAAGCATCAGTTCAAATGTATGGTTATTTGGATTGAGGAGGGGAGTTGTGGTTGAGATTTTAGTTATGCTGTGCCTCTTTTTCAAATATAACTTTAATAAACTAGCAACAGCAGTCGTAGCTGGAACATCCTAAGTTTTCCAATTTTCCCTTTTTGCTATTTTCTGTCTTCTAAAATCATACAGAAACATATAATGTAGAATACAGATAGAACAAGTAAAAAAATGGATTAGAGGAATACCAAATCCATAATTTCTCATTTAAATACTTATAATTTTGGATTAAGTCGGGGGAGCCTAACCCACACACATGGATCTTTTGGCACAGGAAATGTTATATATTTTTGATTAAATATGACGAAAAGTCAGCAAAGCCTCTGCTTAGTGAGCAACAACCAGCTCTGAATGCCACCTACTTTGACCAGCTGTGCAGTTTCTGGGACCCAGCTACCACAATCTCAAGATGTATCCTTCACTTAAACTGCATTTCCACCCTCGCCTGTCCCTGCTTCTTGCAGGTCTGTTCTACCTCTGGCTCTGAATTGTCGCCTCTGTTCCTGACTCCAGCCTGGTTTCATTAAGGATAACCACAGCATTGAAAGTACTGCCCTGTGAACTTCTCCTGCCATGCCCAGTTACAGCTTTTCTGATCACAGGGACCTTGCTACTGTCCAGCTCTCACAGAAATCACTCTTGGTATCCTTGAGCCCACTCACAGCAAAACCTACCAAAATCTCATCTTGTATCCACATGCAAGACAGAAACAAAATTCATCCATCATTCCACTATGAATTAGGTAACTCAATCTAATTTGCCTAATTTCTCTAAAAAAAAAAATTAGCAATTTCATTCTCTCCCTCTTTATCCATCATCCCTGTCTAGATCTATGACCAGACAGGGTTACACCAGGTGGGGTAAGGGGTTTTCATTCCCCAGTGAGGCTCCTGCAGTTCATGGCACCCACCTTAGTGTCAAGGTATTCAAAAATAAAAAAGCTGGAAATGCTGCTGTGATGCTCCATGGTAGGGAAAATATCTAGCTTTCAATTTTTAAATATATATTCTATCACATTATTTTCATGATCCTGATCTCTCATATAAGGAAAGCACAGAATGTTTTGCCATCTCTCGTGCTGGGAACAGAAGCACAATGTTCTCTGTAGTTAACAAATGTTTACAAAATGAACTGCAAATCAAATTTCAGATTGTTAAGAAATTCAAAATATGTTTGTTGAAGTTTATGTAGTAAATTTCTGACCTTTAATTATCTCAAATGTTGTGTAAAGACAGTGTCCCTCAAGACACAGCCCCATACAGAGCGTGTTGGGATCAGGAGTTATTATGGGCTGCCCTTTCTAACCTAAATAAACCCTCAGCTCTTGCCCAAGTGAGTTGCTGAGGCCAAAAAGCCCTGACCTGATCCTGCTGCATACATGTGCTACAACCTAGCTGGGTTCACACTGCCCTGGGCAGGGCAGGAGCACCCTTGGGAAGCACCTCACCAACCATCCGTGGCCATCCGGCCTCGTTCTGTGCCCAGTGTGCAGGATCCCGTTCTTCTGAGGAGGAGCTCAGCTTATGAAACTCACAATGGGATACAGATATTATAAAAATACTGTCTCTCATCTCCTACATAAAGGTGCAGTGAGACATTCAAGTCCCTTTGATGATACTAATAGTTATTTTGATTTCACTCGCATTTTTGCCCTCAAGACTATTTCCTGTGATATCAATAGCAAAAGTTCTGGCTTTAGCCATTTCAATTGAACACACAGATTTTATTTAACTATTTGAAATGGATTACTGGAATTTAAAACCAATTATGACACCAGAAATGCCTGTCATCACAACTACATTAATGTAATACGAGAAGCTCAGCTTCCTCTTGCTGGAAACAGAGTGAAAAAAAAATATGGCAAGCAGAAAGACAGAATTTAAAGATAAATCTATGCCTACACACACATGTAAACATATGCAGGCACACACATATCTGTATACAGACACATATGTGCAGACACACACCTGTTATCTTTGTAAACAGATGGACCAAATTCAGCTCTTATTTACACCTGTTCATTCCTGCTGGACACAGACACACTGAAACTTTCCCCTCTTCAGTGCTGTAGAGAAAACAGTCATTTTAAAACCACTGTTGTGCTGTTATTATAGCTTAGATTAGGTTAGTTAAAAGATTTACAGTTCAGTAAGCAAAGTAATGCTTTACAAGCTCACGTGTTTAGACGACAAGCTCGCTCTGGCCCTGATCCTCTAAGCAGTTAGAGCTACACACACTGTTACTTATGCGTTCAGAATATAGACCTGGTATTTATCTTTCCAGCTAGAAAAATTCACATATATCTACATTATCTTGTGGTCCATTGGCAAATTCTGAATACTCCAATACAGACTGCTTCAGTTCTTAGCAACTCGTAAACAGGTATTGCCGAGATCAGAATATATATTGAATTTTTATTAAATATTGTTCTTACTGTTGCAGCAGAAACAGTTGAAGTAAGGCTGTTATAAGCATAATACACTCCTGTTAAGAAATACAGAACACCAGACTACTGAACCCTTTCAGGGTCATTAAACAGCTGTAAACATTATTACAAAAATAAACCAGAGATTTCATGCTTACATTTTAGCCCAGAGCTTGGTGTGCTGAGCAAGTACATTTTTTTCATCTCTTACAATCAACGCTGGTGACATTTGGGCATCCAAACAAATTACATCACAAATATTACTGAGGTGGGTAGGATACTGAGCAGTTTATTTGCCAGATGATTAATATATAAACAGTAGGGCAGGATAGATGACCTACTCTTCTTTGACTGATTTGTAGGCAATACTAAGAGACATAGATGTAAATAGTTAGATTTTAACAAAAACATGTGTGCATGGAAGGGGAGGGGAGAGATCAGCTGTATTTAGTGCCACCAGGACAGCATTATCCAGTCTGATAAAATGAAATAAACATTAGGCCAGATTCTATTCTCATTTTACTTATGTAAAATAGAGTAATTGCATCGACTTCATAGGAGTTTTGGTTAAGTAGGTGTCCTGTTCCTTGGGGTATAATATAATTATATTAGGAAAATATATGGTTTCTGGAGTATAACAGGATGTCTTTAGAAAAAAGAAAGTTAACCTACAGGTAATGTGTCCTATCTATTTGTTTTTATTTAAATATTATTAAGGCCAGCTTGGTAATTCGTTATCACTGTAAGTCACATTAGCACATTTAAGTTTTGTAGGCACTGCAAAGCACACGCAGCTTGTAATAACTGAGAGGTGGATCGAAGCAGGAGCGGAGCACAGCCTGTCCAGAGCAGAGGGGGAAGCAGGGCTGCCCCCATCCCACAGCCCCAGGAGGCTCCCAGGGGCTGCAGCTTCACACCAACACCATCTTCCAGCACCCGGGACCACGCAGGGGGCAGCCGGGAAGGCATTTGACAAAACTGTAGCTGCTTTGTAGTGCTGATATTTAAACAAGCTGCTTATTGATTCCAAAACAAAGTACTCCTTTAGTAACAACAGAGCCAACTCATTCCACAACAGTTTTTATGTCTTAAAGAAGGGTTAGCAGAGGGATTTTGAAGTTTCAAAAGTCATTAGCAGACAAAAAATGGTTTGCTGAGGCTGTAC
Source organism: Corvus kubaryi (assembly GCF_017639235.1). Taxonomy (NCBI): domain Eukaryota; kingdom Metazoa; phylum Chordata; class Aves; order Passeriformes; family Corvidae; genus Corvus; species Corvus kubaryi. The sequence goes on along the minus strand of NW_024581093.1, from coordinate 13,767,056 downwards.
TGCCTTCGCTCTGGGCTGGGAAGAGAGTTGCTTTCTAAAATACCTGTTACATCTGTAGGGTGCTTTCTAGTTAGCACAGCCTTTGGGACTGATAACTGATCAGTGGAAGATAAATCACCAGAACAGTCTTTGGCTGGTAGCACCCATGGAGTGGCGGACTGTGAACCGTTTGTGATCACAGTCTAGGAAGATGAGCACAGAGGAGAGGAGAGGTCATTTATAAATCTCACTCACTGATTAGAATAGAAAGATTAGAAGAATGCAGACAAGCTGTTTGATTTATTGCTACTTTGCATGTGACTTAGCAAAATCTGTTTTCCTTCTTATTTATTCCATTTCACTTGCATATACTTAAGAAGTCAGATCCAAAGAAGAGAAAGATAAATAATTGGTACTGAAAGTTCAGTAGATTAAAAAATTTAAAAAAAAAAAAATCATGATTTTTTTTTCCCCAGGAACTGGTTGCATCTGTGATCATTATTTTTTAGCTTATAAACATTGATTCTCACGTTACTTTTTTTTCCTAGTGATCTCTCAACAACAAAAGTAAAGATAAGAGTGATACCAAAATTCAAATTGGAGCCTTATTTGTGGAAAGCTTCATTAAACTAAAGCTTCTGTTACTTTAGAAACATCATTTTTTTAAAGTAAATTTGTTATTTTCATGTAATTTGGAATGTATACAACTGATTAAACCCTCTCCAATTTGATCAATTTCCTGTAGCTCCTATCTGATCATTCACTTTAATTAATCTAACTGGCATCCACATCAGATTGAAGAAACTTTAAAATTAAGCCTTTAATGAACAACTTTACCATCACAGAGTACAAATAAAATAATAAAATGCCTGTAAGACTTTGCAAAGCATATTTATTATTTCATTTTTTGTCATTTTTACAGCATGGAAAGGGCTCTGAATCTCCTCATCTGAGGACACTGCACTGCACTGGAAGTCTGCAATGCTCTAACCCATTATATAATACCAAAAGATACATAATGTTGACCCTATTAATCCTGCATTCCTCACACAGGAAAGTTCCAAATAAAAGGCAGAGCATTTCAGCTGGGTGAGGACAGGAGGATCAGGCCCTCTGAACCAATTCCAAAGAGATCAAGAAAGAAGAGTTAAGACCACAGAACTCAAAAGCATAGTTAGAAACAATTTAAATCCAAACCTGTAATGCTGGGTTGATGATTTTATTTTCATTTCACAAAGGCTTAGACGTAGATTTTGTGCACAACTAAACATAATGTCAAATGCACATACGTCCCAAAGATCAAACTATGATTGACTGTGAAATATTCATATGCAATAGCCCAGCAAGATTTTGTTCGCAAGGGCACCTGTCAGAAGCATAAGCTTGGATACAAATCATCAAATAAATATGTAAAATCATTACTAAAATCCAGGCATGCAATCAGATAGTCAGTTGTCTGAAACTGCTGGACTGTAGCCAGCACAGTGGCTCAACAGACTAATGCTTTGGTCTTTGCAGATCCTCAGGGCCCTGGTTCAGTTCCTCCTGCTACTGGTCAGGTCAACTGTCTGTACCTAGTGTTGACTTTCCTGGCACTTAATGCTAGGAGCAAAGCAAAAAAACCCGAGTCCATAAGTTGCCTTTGACCTGAGCCACAGAAACATCTGCTGGTTGAGTCACGAACTGCTTGTTGGCCAAGTTTAACAGGAACCGAGCCTGTTGCGGATCAGCTCTCTCAGCAGTAGGTGTCACTGCAATAAATAGATGGATTTCAAGGGACAAAGACACACACTACCAGGGAAAATACATAAACAGAACATCCCTGAATAAAGAGAGTTTCAAAAAGAAGTATGTGGTCCAATTAGGCTTTTCCTTTAACTTTATGCAAAATGTTGGAAATCTGGTTTAGGGAAGAATTAAATTGCACAAGTGGGATTGCCAACAACAACGGCACCGTAATTCTGTCCTTTAGTCCTGTGCCACAGAGATCCTTTAATTCACATTAATCACCTCCCTGCAATCCCAGGTCTATTAGGTAAAGACTGTTATAGTTAAACCTTTGAAAAAAAAATGCTCTCTAACAAATTAAGTAATTTTCTCTAGTGGAACAAAAGACCTAGTTGTATGGGAAGACACTGCACACTCAGCTGTAGTTGTAGGACTGAAAGACCACAAGGTTAGCCTATTTTTTGTTAAATTAGAGAGCCCATACCCAACCCTATCTGCATACAGAACAAGGAAAAGAAGAATGCTTATAACAGCTTGGGGGGTGGGGGGGAAGATGTCTCAAGTATAGATTTAATTAATACAATGCATATTTTGAAGAAGAAGTAACCAATTTATATTTGAAACGGAAATATTTGGTATGCCAAGTAATATCACAGAGATGTCAGCCAAGTCTACACCATATTTGGTTTCATTATCACAAAATGGTTTGTAGGATAATTAAGGATGCTCCAAATTGCATGCTATTGAGTTAGACTGTAGACAAAACAATACATCACTAAGCATATGGGCTACCTGTGATGACATCAAGACAGAAACTACGTGCCTAAGAAAATGTTTTAAGAAAAAATAAATATTAATACATTAAACCTTGCATAACCTGTTGCACATGAAAGAGAACACGTGACAATACATACTCCCAAAGTACATATATAATATAACTGCATTTATTCTACTTCCAGTAACATTTAACAGGGAACAAAGGCGAAGAAAAATATAGAGAGAATAAAAAGATAAATATCTGCATTCTTCAAGGTCAGTATATTTAAGAAAACCAACATTAAAAAAAATATCACCCCCCATGAAAAGCATAAAGGGCCACAGTACAAATGTGGAAGGAGTTAAACACCTCCTTCCCCCCAGCAGTTACTTCCACCAGCTCCTGCGCTGGTATTCCCTGAAGGCCTCCAGCACCACCCAACACCAAAGCGCACTGCGATCTATTCAATCGGAGGAGAGGGACACTTTTGCTAAATGTTTCTTTGCTGGGTACAGAAATATCCTACATCTTAATACAATGTAAATGGAAACAGGTAGAAATTCAGAAGTAACTTGCCCAATTTCAGTGCTCCAAAAGGCCATAAAGGGACCAAGGTTTTCAGAATTTCAGCACTGTAGAAATAAGTATCTCTAACCGGTCATTTCCACATCTCATTTAGGAAAAAGCTTGCCATGTATCTTGACTTAAATAGATGGCTCATCCTCTGTAAAGAAGCCAGGGACAGCATCCAGAACTCTTGACACCCATTGCTTAGTCCAGTATGCCAGATAGCTTTTCTTTAGCAAACAAAATTGACTGATGAAAAGCCTGGGGTTTAACTCATGGCAAACCTGTCAACATTAAACTTTTTTTTGTTAAAATACTGGAGTTATTTTTTTTTTAATAACTGAGATTCTTGGCTGTTAATACCTTGTATCTCCAAATTCTATCTTCTCTCTTCCCTCAATCCAACTGATTTATTTTTTCCTCTCCCTATAACACATGGACTTGGTGACAAAAAATACCACACATAACTTAGATGGTCATAGTGATTCTTAGATACAAGTGGCTTCAAGGAATTATTATTCATCATATTAGTTTAATACTAATTTACAGGGGGGAAAAAAAAAAAAAGATAAAGCTGAGAAAGCCTTAGGTTCAGTGGAATGAGATGGAATAAAAGATGCAGTTGAAATAGGCAGGGATGCTGGGAGGCAGGTTGATGCAGGAAAAATAGAACAAACATTGCTCAGAACACCTCTTGTGTTTGTGGTCTCCCAAAAAGTAGAAAGAGAAAACTCCTTGCAGAATTAAGTGGAAAAGATAGATGAGGAAACACCACACAGACTAAGGCTACAAAAAAATAGACTTAATTATCACCCAAGTAAAATGAAACGGAAACAAATCCTCTTTATACCACTGGTGTTCTGGCCTGCCCATATTCTTACTGATATATCACTGCTTCAGTCATTTAACTTTATTAATTGATCACTGTCATGAGCACGAGAGCAGAGCTGGGAACTCTAAGGCCAACTTGTACCTCCTAAGCTGCTTTCCCACTGAAATAAGTGGCTCAGGCTTACCAGGGTGTGGTTAGCAGTCACTGCACTGCTCAGACACCCACTCTGGGGTCAGGAAATCTCCAGAAAACAAGCTCTTTTTCATATGTCATTTTAGAGAAGCAAAAAGAAATACATCACACTGCTCTTTCAGAGGGAGGAAGACAACCCCGAACAGGAACATCTGTACTGAAAGTAGATGACTTGGGGTATTTCCCTGTATTTTCCCAGCTGCTTTTAAAATCCTCTCGACCTGTTGCAGTGAGATTACTCTGGCTCGCAATAACCCTGCCTCTTCCTCTGAATGATCATACAAAACAGTTGCAACAGTTCCACAGTTAAGCCAAGGAAATAATAATAACGATGTCACACAAGTGACCAGAAGAAAGGGCCCCATCCTTGCAGTACTCTTGGCTGCAGTGAGGTGCAGTCCATGAAGGAAACAGAGAATTTCCTCCCTTTGCCCTGAGGGATCAGGTACAGCAAAGGGAATTGTCTTGTGCATCTCTCGAAGGAAGCAGAGATGTGAGTGCTGACTGTGGTGAAACAGAACACAGGTTTAAGTGCAATGGCAGCACGGCCTTCAGGATCCAACTAGCTGGGTGCCAACTGCTGTTTGGGCACCCCTGTTTTATCTTGGCACAATAGCTCTGATCACTAATAAAGGGCACCGAAAACTTGGCAGATACATAGCAGATAGATAAATAGAGAGGAGAATGAATACTATAAAAATACAATAACATTTCAAAGCTATCTGAAGGATAAAAATCCTTTAAATAATTTTGATGTTAATTGCAACATTCCAGGCCCTTGGCTGAAAAGACAGACTCTCGTGGTGATAGGCGAGTGGTAGCAAAGCTGACAAAGAAAGTCTGATAAATGCAATCACAGGATGACAGACCCTGGCAAGTTCAATTACGGTTGCAAAGTCAGGTGGGAGATGGACTCTGCTAACTGTAATATATCCTTAGCAGCCAGCTCTGGCAACGAACGGCTCTGACCAAACTCCTTTGAGTGACTGACAGGATCCCAGGAGCCTTCCGTCCCACGGCAGGCTGAGATCAGCTACAGCTGTTATCAGAAGGACCAGGGACTAACAGGGAGTGCTTTACTGCAAGGTTTCAACACAATACACAAATAAATGCCACAAACTGTCAGTGAAACTATTTCAAGCCTCTTGAAAAGTCTGTGCAAATGAGCAGTTTGTGTTCACTTTCTCTAGCTCGTGTAAACCTTCACTCAGTGTTAATTTACACTGCTGCAAACCTGTGTGAATCCAGGTAACACCAGCAAAATACAAAGCCAGACAAAAGGAGGGGGAAATACTTGGCTGTTCAGTTTTAAGGACCTGGCCATGGGAAGCAGTGAGTTAGCTCCCACTACTTGCAACAGGACCATCCGAGAGATCCTCTTCCTACAGGACTGAATCCCAAATGCCCCAGAGCTGACAGCATTCAGGAGTTCCCACACAAAATCACTGCTTGGGCAATGGTATTGCTCCTGTTGCCCAAGCAGAAACTCATTTTTTCTGAATTCCAGCCCCTTGCACCTACACTTATGAATATAGAGATCATTATAACTCTTTCTACTTAAAAGGATTTTCATCTCCTTAGTTTTATACTTCAGAATAGACTAACTATTCTTATTTGAGGTGAGAAAGCAAGAAGTAGATGTATAGAGCAAATTGTGGCTTCTCATACTTCAGTGCAAAATTAGCTAAGAACTTAAGTCATGTTTAATCAAAGTATCTGGCTTCCTTGTAGTTTTCCTTTCTTTATATATATATATATATATATTTTAAGTAACAAAAAACAAAGTCTTTTCTCAATTTTTTGTTGTTGAATTTTATTTTCGTAGTGACTGTTTTAGAAAAAAAAAACAAACTCACAGAGTTATTAAACAACTTCTTTGTTCTCCTTCTGGGTTTTCCAAAAATACTGTAAAATGACAATGGTATAAAAATTATACTGTAAAAAATGTAAGTACTGTGAATGAGCAGAGTTATTCATTTATATCCCTAGCATATGAAATGCCCATATCATGTATCCTTTATCCAACAGCAGACTCTTTTAGCTTCAATCACAAGAGCTAACAATATGTTATTGATATGATTTCAGGAAGCTGTCAGCAGGCAGCTTCGCTTTCAGCTCCTCAGCTCTGTTGAGCGCCCACGGAACGTACCTGTGCCTCTCCCGCAGGAGAGCTGGCAGCGAGGTGCACATTCCTGTCAGCTCTCACCGTGGAATAAAGAGAAACCTAAACAGGTCTTCCTCACTAAACGCAGCCTCACAGTCCTCACACAGCGAAAACACGCTGCTGTTTTCACTGGGAATGTTCAGCAGCACCAGCAGCCCAGGTCTCTGAGCACTGAGGGGCAGATCATTGTCCCTGCAAAGAGCTGGAGCAAGGAGCAGCAGGGCAGGTGACCCAAGGCACTGCTGTGGGCCCTCACCCTTCTTGCCCCATGCCCACCTCCTCTCCCAGCTGGCCTTTCACAAATTTCCACCTTCCTCCTGTGTCCTCCAATTCTACTCAACACAAAATCAGCAGGAAGATGAGCGAACAGGGGGTAACCAGGCGTCTGCCCTGCCAGGAAGCAGAGGGGGTGAAATGGTGCCTGAAGCTTTGTACACCCCAAGCCAGGTCTCCAGGAGCTGTCAGAGCCTGACTCCTGTCCACAGGGATGCAAATCAGGACTCCCAATGTGCTTGTGCACCTGGTCCTGTGGGCTCCCTTCAGCAAAAGGATGCAATCGAAATGAGACATGAGGCTCTTCTGTAGAGATGCAAACTTCTTCATTTTTAACCACTTCTGCTTGAAGGAGAAATAAAGTCAGCACATAACTCCAGTACTTTTATAGATTATATTTATGTGCTACTTTATTTTCAGGATCTGAAGAATAATCACAAATGTCAGAAGCCAGGACAGGTAAGCTAAAAGTGCAGCTCTTTCCACTTTAGGAAACCAGTGGGTTTTAAAATTAGTTTTCATATTGGCTTACAAGTTTTAATAACAAAAGAGTATTTTGTATTATTAGATATTGGTCATTTTTTTGTCTGACAAAGAGCAATAACAGGCTGCTGCAGGAGTTAGCACAGTTTTGGTGAGTTCTTTTTCCTCCAAATGATCAGAGAAGGTACAGTACTTTCAGGATGTGCCTCACTTGCTCTTAAAAGGGTAAAACAAAATATTCTTCTAGCTATTCTAAGCCTGCCATATAAGTATTATGCTGTTACAGATTTCAAAAGGTTAGCTTCAATGAACCTGACATCAGTATAACCCAAAATAACCCATTCAAGAGAAAAGTAAGAAATAATTGCTGTTTTCTCTTTTTTTTTTCCTCAGCTATATTGCTATAATGATTTTGCATAACAGATTGAACAAAGTGCTGTTGTGACAGGTGGTAGAATTCAGCTAGTAAGCACAGAGACAGGGTTCAATTTAGTTTGTGAATCCTTTAATTGTTGTGCAGCTAATTAAAGAAGGTTCTTTACACTCGCAAGTGTTTACCGTTGCTAGTATGCATACATGAAAAATTAAATTGTGCCTTCAAGGGCTGAGAACTATAGAAAAATCATAGCTGATTCTGCAACATGCTTACCAGCTCAAAATAGCTGCTTTTCACAATTGGAATTTGTAAAACTTTTTGCTAAGCAAATATAGAGCTAATTAGAAGTGTTCGTTGGACCAATTAACATTTAAATAAATAAGCCATATTGCACATTTCACAGTCTTTATTTAATGATGCTTCTTAACTCTTTGGAAAGATTCCTTTAAGTACAAATAAGTTGTCATAAAAATGAACGACAAAAATAACACCATAACAGTATATTCTATGCTTTTTTCTTTTTGCCTTGAAGTCTTCTCTAAAACTCTATACCTGTTACTGGGGAAAGGGGGGGTACACAAATCTGGTTCTTTCTTTCATCTTGTCAAGTTACCTTTCCACCTTTTTGAATGCAAACAGAAAAACATATTTGATTACTATTTAAAGTGTTATGATAGCTCTGTTTGTTTTGCCCCATGGAACAGAGTCTGTTTTAGACAAAAATTCTTACTTTTATCTCATAAAATGGCCATTCCAGCCCAAAAGAAGGGTGTTCTCAGAAGAGACTGCTCTTAGAGCAAGAAAAACAGCAGTTTGAAAGTTGTGTGTACAAACAACGAAGCGACAGAAAAAAACTAAATCTGTTTTCCAGGCCTGCTGTTTGCATTCCCACAGCAAAACCAGCGCTGTTGTTATACCTAACCCCAAGGCTGCAATTGCCTGTCTCTTCGGGGTCAAGTGATATTTTGCTTTCAAAACAGCTGTCTTTTAATTTAACAGTCCCTTTCAATCAATAAGACCCCTTCAGTCTGCGCTGAACATACATTTTCTCTCTTTCTTTCAACCTCCAAACCCCTACCTAACACAAAGGTTACATTAAAAACAGGGGGAAGGCTTCTTTCTACTTTTTTCCAAGATGCATTGCACTACCTTGTAATCACACTAAGAGCTAACGTGGAAGGACCCATTGTTGACCCTGGCTTTCAGCACAGAAAACCAAATTAACAAGGACCAATTAACATTCAAATAAATAAGGAAGATTAACAAAGAATACTCTGCATACCAAGAGGGTAAAATAAACTAGAGGAAAGACTACAGTATCTGCCTCAATCAGGATGAGTTGAATTCTCCAGGAAGGACACAAGCCCATCACAGCACAGAAGCACAACCTGATGAGCTCCAGAGGGGATGTGGCCGTGTGTGAAACAGGCAAAGCTCTCTCTTTGGAAAACCCTTGGGAAGATGTGCAAAAACCCCACAGTCCTGCATGATGCTTCTGTAGAAGGAAAGTGCTGCCCAACTGTCTGGTCTCTGCCCTGCTCCTTTCTCCTGGGGCTGTTGGGGTTTGGGATGGCCTCTTCTGATGCTGGGCCATGAGGAGCACGTGGCTTTGAGCTCACAGCTGACCAGCAGCAGGCCAAGGTAGACTCTTCTTGCATGGATTGTCAGTGTATGATGCTTCTGATTAAATTTTTTAGTCAGAAAGGTGTGTTTGGTTTTGGTTTTTTTAGATCCAGTAAATTCTGGTTAAAGTCAAAGAGGAGTGGCTAAAGAACATCCAACAGCTGAAGAGGAAGGTATTTGGGAAGTCCATAGGGACTGGAAAATTCACGGTTTCAAATGTACATTCAATTACACTCCACCTGAAGACTCCAAGCTAAATTTCTGTGCTAATTAGGTCGTTGTTCTGAGTACTGAGTTGCAAAATACATATATGACGTTCTCAAAATGTCATGGTTCAGAGCAAACCTGTCCCTACACAACTTTAATTTCATATAACTCTTTAACCTTTCTTTGGGGGCAGTGGGGGGCACACAGGTAGCTGAAGCTGTAACCTGGAGCTACTTCTAGGGACTCCCTGTGCCATGGATCAGAAAATGCTACACCAGGAAGGATGAAAGATGGTTGAACCCTATACCTTCATCATCCCCTGCTTCTTGCTCTTCCTTCAGGTAAATCTCCAAAAATTACTTTAATTTGGCAAAATTTCTCCACCTTTCTTGGATATCATTACCCCAACAGTACAAATAAATTCCCCAGTAACTAATCAGCTGCAAAGCCTGTCTCCTAAAAGGAAACTCCTCCTACACAAAGGTTATGAATAATTCTCAGAAGGTTACAACATGATCTATCATTTTAAGTATTTGGATCTGGAGTACTGGTTCAGGCCTCTAACTGACAGCCACCTTTATGAATAGTTAAGAGTTCACAGAGATGATTATCATGTACTATTTAAATATGTATAAAGGACAAAGATAATAACAATACTTTGCACTTTAATAGAAGCTTCTGTCTGAAATTCTCAAAGGAGAGCCAAAGTCCTCATGAATGCACACTCACAGCCCCTCTGACCAGCACAGTTGGTCACTGCTATTATTCTCTGGAATCTGCTAGGCTGTTATTGCTAGATTTCTCAAAAATGATAATGTCTGCCTTAATTTATAAAGCAGTTGGAGCTTTACAAAATGAGTAACTCACAAAGTGAATCACCATTGTGGGGATGTTGACCAATGCCTTGTGCTGAGGCAGAAAACAGCATGGGACACCACAGGATGCTCTGCAGATCCTTCGCCCTGGTTCTCCTGGTCAAGGGAGAGAATCCTCCTCATTCCCAGGCTGAAACACCACTGACTGAGGAGCACACTGTCCAACTGGGAGAAAAGCTTCTCCTGCTACTCTTCAGGAATAAGTCTTCCTGTAACTTTAAAAATAATTTTAGAGTTTTTTCCTCCAGTACTAAATCAAAAAGAGCAAAAGTGGGCTCCACTTGAGAGCCAAACTTTCTTGCATGAAGAACACTTTTGTGCAGTTTGTTACAGACACAGGAGGGTTTATACTAAAAAAATGTTTTAAGTAATCCATTTCTAAATGCTCTGTGTTGATGAAGTCAGCCTCTCCTGTCTTCTGATCAAGAGGCTGAAAGCAAGTGACTCTTTCTACTATCCCATAAAACACAGAAGGAAGATTTGATCATGCCCAATTGTATCTTTCAGAAAATATGAAAAGAGCTACTAAATAGAAACAGAATTGTAAAAAATAGCCCAAATATCAGTACTATATGCAATATATATCAGTACAAATGCAACTATACATTCTGAAATGCTGCCAAAAGTTGGTTGTGTTTGAAAACTGGACCTGGACAATTTGAACTTATGTAAATAGCATTTGTATAGCAGTGGAACCAAAGGTCCTCCTGACCTTAAGGGCATATTTACAGAAGAGTCAACTGATCTTGAATAACTCCACCAATGTATTAAGAAAACATATTTTACTTCCAACATTACTAATATGTTTATTATACAACTTTGTTTCTTAAACAAGTACATATCTTAACCAAGTATGAAAAAAGCAAAGGAAAAAAAAGTCATATATGTCCCAAAGTACCCAAGCTTTTCTGCTTCCTTTTACAGTACCAGTTTTCCTTCAACATTTTTAAAAAATTCTCACAAGTGTCAAAGAAGAACAAATTACTTTCATATTTCTTGCAGAACTTGTAACAAATAGAACAGTTACAGAGAGGGAGAGAAATGGGGAAAATGCATTTCCATGGGATTGTTTTCAAATACCTGAACTAAGTGGGAATGAGGTGGTATCATGAAATCCCTCTGCAACAAGCAACTTCTCTTGATACAAAATGCAGTGATGGAGAGAACTGGACCAGCTTTGTCCATTGGACACTTTGTCCCATAAGACTGACTGTGCTCACTCCCTCTTTCTTCTCTAAAAACCTCTTCATCTCAGCATAATTTCCCTATCAGCACTGTAGTCAGTCTCAACCTTTTGTTGAGGCTTTTACTCATTTGCTTGGGGTTTTTTTATTTGGTTTGGAGTGGTTTTGTTTGTATTTAATTTTAGATCAATTTGTTAAATCAGACTGATAAAGTTACTGAAATAACACCCCAAGCCTCTGGCTGCACTAGTGCTATCACAATGGAACTCTGATCTCATCCTGGCTCCTACAGTTAATAACAAACAGCAAGAGGCTGAACTCCCTCAGCTCAAATATAACCATCCAAAGTCAAGTTAAATTCAGCATCACTTTCACGGATTCAGAAGATCAGAAAATTGGTTTACAACAACTTATCACAGAGTAACATGTCAGCATAAGTTAACTGATTCACAGTAATTTTTAGTGTACATGCTCTTGGCAAATGTGATGTAAACTTAGCACAGCTTTCAGTGAAAGACGTGTTTCACTGGTTTCATTAGGGCTAAATTAACACACTGCTCCTTGTGTGCTGGGAGGCAGGAACCACTACAGAGACAGCTACAGCAGCTGACAGTGGGGACCTGGGTGTGGGATCAGTACTTACTGCTACATCCTGTGGTCTTTTGCCAGGGTTAAGAAAATCAGGTATTTCAAATTGCAATTTGTTTCATTAAAACACCTGTGTTAAATTTTTCATGGGGAAGTTACCAGACTTTTCCAGAGGGTCTATTTGCTGTGGATGTCTCACCAAATGTGCAACAGGATATGGGCTGCCAAAAGCACATAATAAAAATCACAAAGCATCTAAGGCCCACAATATGCAGAGATACCAAGGCTTAAAACAGTAGGAGATACAAATTTTAAAAATATACTTGGTGACAGTCTTTGCAATAAACCTCATGAATTTTGGTCCAAACTCACACTGAATCAGTTACAAAGATTTATATCTATGTATGGATCTCAGGGTGAAACTTCAATCCACAGACATCTGAAGCTTATTTTTGCAAATGATGACCACGTATACAAGAAAATATTTAATTTACGCATATCCTGCAGTCATTAACACAGAACACAAAAAATCAAGGTGGGCATCTACATTAAACCTTTTTTCCCTGAAAAGTTACTTTCAATAAATGAAAACAATCTGAATTAAAATCAAACAACATTGGCCTGTAACGTATTACTCACAAAACATTTTAAAGAAAAGAATTCACCCAGGTGTAATTTCATTATAAGCCACACACCATTTAACTACAGCAACACACTGTTCTAGAGTTTCTCTAACAGATTGGTAAGGGTTTCACCCTTCTTTTTCCTGCTCAAAAACATCTCTGTAGTACTACTGGCTTGCAATGGAGCATGAAGTTGGAATACAGGGAGAACAGGGAGTCCTACCTTACACATTACTGGCTGGCTATATCAGGTTTCATGAATGAAAATAAACATAAAAATTCAAATGGAAGAGATATCCCCAGGAGCTTCCAGTTCTTCATGCATTATTTCACTGACAGTGGAATGCTCTTCCACTGGTGGCACTGCCACCATCAACCCAAAGCACTTTGGGATACATCAGCACAACCAGAACAGCGCTGATAAGAGGATGAAGTGATACAGAAAAAAACCAGTAACAACAAAAATGCACTGGAATTATTCCTAATGGCAATTATTTTCATCTTTTTTTTTTTTTTTCCGTGACTAAAACCAGTATAGAAAACTCTTTGCTCTATCTTTCATTTGCTATGTGCAGCAAGGAAATATTGGGCGCAGACTGATGTGTCTGCGTTGTTGGTAAGAGAGCAGGTACAGCGCTCCGTGCACACAGGAGGGGTCACACTCACAGAATCTTTTTCTGTGCATGGACAGTGCCCTAAGCAAAGCATGAATCTACACATATAGGTGAAACTCTTCTCTGGCTCATTTTAATTGGCAAAAACGTTTATAAACAAAATTTCTGCATTTTTTCCTTTTTGTTAATTATTAATTTCATGAAGCAGCTACAATGATCACAATCGAAAATAAGTACAGGCTTTTCCTCAAAAAGTTCCCACAAGAATTCCTATTTATCATCTCCTTCCAACATTATCATCAGGCCTTTTACTCATATGATCTTCCATGGCAATCAGTTGACAGCTGCTATATATCCTGAGTAATAACATTTTCCCTCCTGAGGACCAAATACCTTTGGGGTATGTAAGGGACTCTTTCACAGAGCAAGAGGTATCAGTTCATTTGGAAGATCTCCTGTACAGGAGGGAATATAGTTTAATAAATATTTGCAATGAAAACTTTTTGGAATAACCAAGCAGAATGCTCACAATGGCCACACTAATGTTGCTGCTCTGTCTTCACTGTATATTCACTGATTTCTACTCCACAGCTTTGCATAAAATTCTTGAACTTGCCTAAACATAAGCACAGGCTGAGATACTTTCTTAAATTAAGTCTGCCAAATATCAGCACTGCTTGTGAGAGATGTCACTAACCAGAAAGTTTGCAGGGTTTTTCTATAATATCTCGTTTCAAATTTCTATAAGGCAGAGCATCAATGGTCATTGGTAAGTTATAAAGCATTAATTGTAACAAGTTTCAGTAACTGAAGAGGGAATCAAAGTGAATTTTCAATCAGGAAACAGACAAGTTTGTTCAATAATCTTGAAATCTCAAGCAGATGCAAAGTCGCTCTGCAGGTAGAGAACAACAGATGAAGGAAATGTAACTTGTAAACAAATACTGCTAGTACTGGCTGGAGCCATTTCTCTGCCAGACTACGATATGATCTGGCACATGCTATGACTTGCACTTTCTGTTTTTACGATTGTCTTTTTTTAAGACACAATCTATCTCACCCATTTGTAGATGCTTCAGTACCTCATCTATCTGTATTAGACTTCCATCTTCAAAGAATGAAATCCTCTCAAGATCCCAATGCCTTCTCTGTATAGATAGCCTAACTTTTAGCCAGTATTGCCTTACCTTGTACAGGAAAAATAGTGTTCCATAATCCAAACTATACCATGTATTTTACCAAAGGGCAGCTGGCATCTCCATTGCTTTGCCATAAGCACTGTTTTCAAAATCATATTTTTCAGGAATCAAGACTAAATCCTTACTTACAAGGTTTATTTTGTAAAGACATTAATTAATGGGCTGCACATGGAAGCAAGTTGGGAAATATTGTGTATTTTGTGCATTATTTTGTTGGCAAGTACATCATTCTAGTAATTAACGTTGACATCTTTTTATAATGCATTAAAGCAATATAGACAACATATACTCTGCCCAGCTTTTTTTTTTTTTTTTTTGGGCAGGGAGGTGGAATATAGAGAGAGTCTCCCATGTCTGAGCACTAATACTGCAGTAGGGTCTTCCATTGCCTGGAAAGGTCCCAGTCTGTCTTGGCAAAAGATACATTTTAGGTACAGTTCTGAACTTTGAGGACATTTTTGAGAATCTAGCATTCTCACAGACTGCCAGAGCTGTAGAGATTCAAAGTCAGTAACATTCTTAGTGAACCATTCCTTTAAGGACCCCCATTAAAAGAGTCACTCCCTTCCTTACGAATTTCAGGTAGAAAAGCAGCTCACTGATGCGTTCAGACAGACATCAGTTCCCTTTCTCTTCCTCCCTCGTTGCCATACCTAACTGAATAGCAATCCAAGCATTTCTTTTTCATTCTCAACAAGTTTAAGAACCTTAATTCTAAGGTTCTAGGTATGTAGAAAATTAGTGCCCTTCATGACTCAAAGCTATGGCAATTTTTTTAGATGTTTATTGACCTGATTATTACTATCTGTTTATTGAACTGTTTTCCATGAATCTGTCTAATCCCTTTCTGAGCCTGCTGATGCTGTCTGCCTCTACTAATTCCCTTGGCAGCAAGTTCCAGAAGTTCACTACTCACTGTGTCAGGAATTATTTCTTTTTATCTGTTTTAAACCAATCTCCTGTTACTTCTGCTGGGTGTTCAAGTTATGAGTTTGTGAGATTTGGTGAAAAAAGGGGATGAGGGTTGTGGAAATGGTTTTGATAGAATTTTGTCCTTGCAGCTATCCATTCTTAACAAGTGCAAAAATAGTATTATCCTAACAGGGCCACAACACAGCTCAGAATATAAGAGCCCAACACAACACTATGAGATTCAATGAGCACCCCTACTAATGCAGATTTGCTAACAGCCTACAGAATTCTGTGATCTAGTCCTTCATGAAAAGACAATCCACTTTACAGTGTCAAAGACCTTTTCCACAAGTTTGTACACAGAACAAACTTTCTGTATACCCTGTATACAGAACTTGGGAATGAGACCATTTGAGGATTGATAGCTTTGTCACAACTGAAAAGATTCATCTGTCATGACTGATATTCCTTCAGTTACAGAAAAAATACCTCAAACATTCTTACAATTCTAAGAGGAAGAAAGAGCGGAAAATGTCAGAATTAAGCATTCACTACAGGTTTTTTTCAGAAACACCCATCCAAATTTTGGGTTGAAGTCTACATAGACCTTCCATCCAAAGCCAATTTAACTGAGAGCCCAAGGAAAAAACATCCCCATCTGGCACAGACTGTTGTTCCAAGCTGTGACCAGATGATTCCCTCCACCCTCACCCTCCAAAACCAGAATGACTATAAAAAAATAACCATTCTCTTAGGTTTAAAAAAAAAAAAAAAAAATCTCCCGACCATGGTTGAAGCCAAATGGCCCTTCAGGCTACTACTGAAGAATCAATTACATTAGCTGTAAGCCTAAGAGAGTCCTGGGGACAATCAGTCAGAGCCATAATAGCTGTGAGGGAATTGTTAAGCAAATTGAGGGATTCTTTAGGTAATTGGGATTGGACAACCAGGTCATACTTAATTTGAAGCATCCATTCCATTCAAGTGCTTCAGAGGTATAGCAGGAACTAAAGACAGTAAAGTCTAATTGTGCTGTCCCTAACCCAGAGCTTTTAAAGGGACACCCCACCCCACCCCCCACCCCCAGCCCCCCATTCTTCTGCAGAATGTTTGATAGGATTGTGCTCACTCTCAGCAGAGGAGAATTGAGGTAGCTCCTTCAGGGTCAGATCGGGGAGCTGAGAGCTCCACAGCCTTCTGGGACAACCTGCAGGGCTAATTCCCTGGCTTGAGCCAGGGACAGTAAGTGCTCAGGGGTTTCTACCAAAACTGAGAAGGGAAAAAATAGACAATCCACCGCTTTCTTTAAGACAGTCCAAAGATACTGAGGATTTAAATTCTTCTCTTTTTGTTGTTGACCATGCATTTAGCATGCTAAAAATATGCTTAACTAGAAATTCTGGTCTTCCAAAGAAACCCTGCAAAAATTCACAGCTGTTTCAAGCTCTTCAAATTTTACAGGCAAGAAAATCCTCAGTTCTGGGAGGTCACTCTGAGGGGGCTGTGAGGAGATCTCAGATTAAATTGGATTTTTCACCCAGTTAAACAGGGAACTATTCCAACAGCAAAAAGCTCTCAATTTCCTTTGTTCGTTGAAACAACTTTCAGAAAAAAAAAAGGTATGCCCAAAATCCATCTTCATGTCCAGTTTGCTTTTGGACAAACTTGTTGCAAGCAGCTACTGCTAGCATTTTTTGGCTTCTCCAGAGAGAAGCAAGCCATTTGGGTTGATACAATAGGGATTGCAGTCCCAAGAGAAACTAATTCTTTGTTGGATCGCCCTGAAATTTCACAAGGTGAACAAAATGAGCCAGCAAACACGGCCCTAAGAGTGCCAGCACCAAAGCTGACAAATCTATCTTCTTGTCTCTCTTTCCTCTGATTCTTTTCTGGAACTAATTTGAGGAAAAACCCTATTTCTGGGTCTTCTGGCAAAGAGTACCTCAGATAATTGCCCAGAATGGAAGATTCTGCTAGTGCCACATTTCTTTGGCAAGGCAAGAGAAAAACTGGGAAAAGAGGGATAAAGAACAGAACCTGGATAGCTGAAGGGTGCCAAAGCAAGAGTTTTGAGCCAGTTGCCATTCTGCTTGAAATCTGCAGTGAGGAGCCCAGCAGTCCCTGCTCCCAGCAAGCTGGCCATGGCTTAGAAGAGTTGGCCAGAGCAGACTCTGGCAGCACAGCTGATGACAGCGAAAACTCAGAGTAGCAGACGGGCCAACAGCCCATTGGTAGAGGTCAGGAATATCTGATCATGCACACTTCTGCCATTACAGAGCTCTCACAGAGTACAGATCCATCCATTTCATGCTCCCGTTTTGGAGGATGCTTTAACTGCTTATCAAATCAGTTAGCACTTTTCTGGCCTTGACAGAACAAGAGCCAACAACGGGCACCGGATGCAGTTGTACCTCTTATGTTTAAAGTTGTGACATGATCTATTCAGCCAGGCTATGTCCTTCTAAAGTTACCCAGCAGTATGCCAGCAGTCACCCAGCAACAACAGCTTCTAAATAAAGAAACCATGTAAAACAAACAAATGAACAAACAAAAAGTAAAATCCCTGATCTGGAACATACTGCCTTAACTGAAGGGAGTCTTTCCACTCCACACACTACACTAACACCAATTTAGGTGAGTGAGCAGGCAAGCTGTCTCTCATGAGACTAGTTAAACAGGCTGTGGTATAGCAGCTCAATTGCCTGGACAACATCAGGAGTCAACGCTTGGGGAGCACTTGAAGAGCACAGCAAATAACCCATCTACAAAAATAATCATCATCAAAAACAGTCATCCACAAAATTTTTGCCAATCAGTACTTTGAAAAATGAGCCATCACTTTTTGTGAAGATAATGGATGGGAACTCATTCTATGTCACAGCTATGGAAAAAAAATGGACATTGCTTAAGACTACAGGGAATGCTGAGCACACAGAATTTGAACTTGGAGAGTTTGGTGTAGAAATGGTCATGGTTAGATAGTATGTTTCTTTTGACCAGAGTGCTGCAAAGAAATCTATTTCACGTGTAGGAAGAAAGCTTTGATGAAAAAGTTGTTCCAGAAGAATCTTTAAGAGACCTTACTTGATGCAACCTTGGTGAAAGTTCGAGAGCAGTGAAGATCCTCAAATGAGTACCCACAGGTAGAACAAAACATTTACAAGATGAGGGATAATTATGTAGCTTCTTTCAAGCTCCAGGTCAGCAAAGGAAGCAACATGATAATGTTCAAAGATACTTTTGGTAGCAGAAACACAGTGCACTATATCCGCTCTCTCCTGCTGCATCCCCACAGTCATTACTCATGCTATGAAAAGAATAAAACAGGTGTATGATGCAGCTGTGCTTGACAGAGGCTACTTGCAAAAGAATAAGGGAAGGCTGCAGACCATCAAGATTATAAACATCATCCATCTCAACACTGGATTTATTTGGTCAGTAGAGCTAAAAAAGGTATCAGCCGCTTTTGCTGGAGAGTATGTGCAGTGGAATAATACACATCCATGCAAACTTTGTACAGGCACACGAACTAGAGACAAAATTCTAGATGCTTTGTTCGAGATTATTTGAAGTTCTGACTTAACATGAACCGTGCTTTTCAATCTCATGTTTCATAAAATGCAGCTCTACCTTAGAATAGGATATATACAAAAACTGGAACACCATCTGAGAGAAACCCCTCAGCCACAAGGTGGGTCCTTTTTGCCAGAAAAACAGATAGTACGGACCACAAAAATGCCAATCACAACTGATAAGATCACACGTGGTGTTAATTGGCCTAGACACTGGGAGATTCCAGCTGCTTCCATCCTGCTACATTTCTGATACCAGCAGACTACCACAATACCCTACTGTACTTAGGGTCAGGCTCCAGCTGCCTTCCATGTGTGGACACAGTGGGCATGGAGAAGAAGGAGATTTGCTTTGACACCCAGGAATAACTGCATCACCTTGGGAGACTGCATTTTAAGTTTTGCTTCCGATTATAATTGTAATTACTTGTTGATGATCACCTCCCCCTTTAGCTTAATTTAAAATGCTTCTGAGTTGGAGAGATGAGTGACTGGAATTATCTGGGGAGAGCTGGAGGGATAGAAGGACATAAAAGAACTTTTGCCCTTTCAATTCTTGTCATTGGCAAAAACCTTAAAAAATATTGGCAATTAATTTTCCTCACAGTAAGCTTTGTAATTGTAACCTGTAACCAGTTACAACCATCATGTTGCTTGGTTCATGCTAATTGCTGACTGTTGTGACCAAAACATGATGCTAAAACCTTCAGTACAGGAGGGGAGGAGAAACATGGCAGTGTGTGAACTGACAGTGCATCAATGTTCTTCCTATGCAATTTTCTTACAGGGCATAACTGCTAAATTATATTGGGGCCACACATCAGATACATTTAGTTGGGCTTACAGCTATGTACCCAGTGAGTAGGAGGAATCAAAAAAGTTGAAGGAAAGTAAATTCCATTTGGAAGACAACAGCACTGGAGAGAAGTCAAGAAAACATAAGGATCTCACATTCCCCTGCTGGTTCTCTCAAGTAGATTTTCCTCTTTTCATTTCCACAAACACAGTATGATTACTTTTAAGAACTAGGCATGAGCTAAAAACCAAAAGTAGAAAGCCATGCACACACTTGTCCAGAGCTGAGTTCAGTGTTTGGCAGTACTCGGCTCACACCAGGCACAAAGCCCCTCTTAGGCAATCCCAGGAGTGCTGGGGCTTTCACACTGCCTTCCACCACCAAAGCTGAGAACAGCCTGGATAACCCAGAACCACAGAGGTAAGACATCTTCTGATTCAATGCATTCATTGAATGCATTGATATTCCTCAATTCAAAACACACTGGCATTTCTAGCTCTTCCCCAGATGATACTGATATTCCATCTCACAATACTTCATTACTCATACATATATCTCTAATGAAAAATATGGTGAAATCTCTCTGGTAGCATCTGCCCCCCAGTTCAGCCATGCCAGACAGAGAGAATGTCTGGCTTGAAGTCTTCCTTGATCACTTTCATTTATCCCATTTTAACAGCTTTCAAGAAGGTGGCTGTCTTTGCCTTCCTCTGAATGAGAGAGATTATTTGAGAACAGGAAATAAAACCAAATGGCAAGAAAGGAGCAGCTGCTATAACCAAACTGATGATGACAGTGCACCCATCAAAGAGAACGAAGAGATTCCTATTACCTGCCATCCAGCCTCTGCCTCGGGTATTCAGTGTGTTTTAAGTGCAGAAGCTTAATTTGTTCTTGCACACACTAGACCACTATTGCAGATGAATCTTCAAGCGCAATCAGCTAGTTGATCTACCAAAAACATGCTAGGCCATAAAACCAGTACAATGAATTTAATCTAAAAAGATATGTTAGATTCTTTCTCCACAAACCCTTAGTCTTAAAAACAGTCTTTATGCATATGAGAAATCCAATGGTGTTTACGAGAATAATGGTTTGCAGCATTGGGCAATAAAAGCTGAGATTCTCTTCACAAACAGATAAATATTTGCACAATGGTACTGTGTGACCGTCTACCCAAATATTATCTGTGTGCAGGAGGAATAAAGCACATTTTGCCAGTTGCTTTATTTTGCCAGTTGCCAGAACCATAATATCTTTTTCCTTTTCTTCCTTTACAAGTCCATAAGAGTAAAACCCACAGTCTGTACAGATATTGAGGAAAAATAACTGATGCATGGGGACTTAACATGACTAAATACTTATACAGCACTTACATATTCAGTGTTGTACAAACATTAGCAAATCAATCCTCACACCAACTTGTAGGACACCTAGGTATTATTTTCCAAATTAGAGCCAAGTCTCTTGCTCATGTCTATATGGACTCCTTATTTTACACTGCCAAACCAAAACTAAGCAGTAGCAATGTATACCATACTCCCCGGAATGTCAGCCCCCACTACCTCGAAAAAGGACTCAATTATAAGAATTATTATAGGGTTTAAAATTGCAGAACATATGGAGCTGCAATGATGTATATGAATAAGAGAACCAGTTAGGAAGATTTTATAGTATTTTTAACATACAAATATAAATAAATGTTTGTAGTGTTTGAGGATTCAAAGAAAAGTCTGAAATTTATAACCACAACCAGTGGAGTTCACAACACAGGGACAATATGCTGGACATGCTAGTGGTGCTTATAAAGCCTGTTGGGGTTTAAAGGCTCCGAGTGCAATACTGGTAAGGCTGCATTCCCATCCTCCAAAAGGCAACATCAGAACCAGATTAACTTCATTAGCACGCAAACAGACTGCACAGACACACAGCCAGCATGGCGGGGGGAACCTTGCTCTTGCGTGACTTTTGAACTCTGGGCTGGGTAGAGAGAGAATGCACCCAAGCCTAAAAAGGGTGCAATTCTTACCACGAAAATCTCATGGAGGCAGAACAAGGAGCTGGCTGCTGAGGCTGAAATCAGGATGGCAGCTAACACTTGGGTGAGTTGCTCCCAGGCTCCATGTGGCCCTGAAGAGGGTGGTGTGTACAGAGCAGCTGGCAGGGTTTATCCGCTCAACTTTCTCCGACCCTGAGAAACAGCCTGGCAGCCTTCTAGCTCTCCTTGCTCTCAGATGTACCTTTTTCTTCTTTTATGATCAATAGTCCCAGGAGAGACTTCAGAGAAAATGTTGGCCTCAAGTACTCAAAATACTCAAGAGTTAAGCCTGGCATTTTTAGAATACCTGCGGGTAGTCTGGCAAATCAAGTATCCCACATTCACCCATCTCTAATGATGATTATTATGCACCAACAGCTGTCTACAGCTCAATGGATGAGGATCTAATTGATCTCATTACTTCGCCCCATATAAAGTGAAGAGTATTCCTGGATTTTTGGGTTTGGGGATCCTAGGTTGACTGAGGACCCTGTGCTGAAGACCTGGAAACTGACTATTTGGTAGTGCTGTTCGTTTGTTTTCAGCTGGTCAAAATCCACAGAAACAAACATCTTGTAATACACTGTATAATATATTACAATGTGGCTTTTGTCTTACCAGTTTAATACTGAATAACTCTGATAGCATTCATATGAATATTAATTTTGTAATAAAAAGCAAGACTGGTGTATTAGTTATGCGTTCTTTTGTTACTCTTAGTCTTTAATTATTATTATTAATGCTATTATGTCCAATTTCCCCTCACCTCGCTCACCCTCACAGTCTCCGCTGCAGTGCCCTGTCTCAGGCAGCGAGCTCCTTCTGGAGCCAACAACAATGTTACCCAATTAACCCTCTGGCAGGGTACACTGCAGTATATAAACGGTGTTGCTTCCTCTCCTACAAGTCTCCGAGCATCCTTTCTCCCTGTGATACTGCCAGGGACCCAAATCTCTTCCTTGGCCTTGGGTTGCCTGCCCGGCACAGCTGGCCCTGTGTGGGGTTTGCCATGCGGCAGGAACAGCCAAAATATTTCTGCTGGGGAGCTTGTGTGATAGGAATCTGTGCTTCAGATTTCAAAAGTTACATTTCTGAAAAAAGAAGAAATGCCATTAGCAGAAACAAAAGGCCTGAGTCCACCTCTTTTGGGTGGGTGTAAATCCTCTGTCTTTAATAAAGTTATGCCTGATTTATAACTGTGTGAGAGGAGATTCTGGCCCATAATATAATATAAAATGCTCAGCTTTCTGCAGTTTGGTTATTCATAAAGATTACTCCACTGTCACTGTGGAAAAGATGCAATGAAAAATACCTAGTGCTCTGCAGCTTTGCAACTGCCAACTCTCTCTTGCTTTTAAAAGAATACCACTGTTCATTTGCTAGTCTACAGCAGATATATTTTTAACATAAAAACACTATATTTAATTGGTTATGGATCTCAGTTCTTTTAGCACTACTGGAAATCACACAAAAACACATTAGTACAGAGCAATTAGTGCAATGGCAGTAAACAACTAAGGCACTATTAAGCTGTGGGTGATTAAATAGTATTACTTCTTTATTTTTTATGATATTAGACAAAGAGAAGATTTTAAACATATATTCCCGTTAATATTAATAAATGATATGAAGAGCAGGTGTCTTTAACTTTAAGACTATTTTTGTCAGGGCACTTCAGTTTATAAGAAAGATTTTCTTTTAATGGAAGATTTGTCTCTTTATATGGTGTACCACACTATTTCTTATCTCACTACACTGGGACATTTATACAGTAATATTATTTAATGAGAGTTATGAAATCACACACTGTTCCTTCAGAAAATAATACCCGTATCTCTACCACCAAGGAACAAAGAGCTACCAAACTCCCAAAATAATATGCAATTATTTATATCCATGCAAAGAACAACCCGGGTACTATTTGACAAATTTACTACAATGGGCTGTAACAGACAGTGTGATAAGTTAGCCCGAGTGGCAGTGACCTTCAGGCAACATAAAAGACGCGAATCTGACCCAAGGACAGAACCCTTGTGGCATACCTTTTTAATCTGCTTAGCCCTCACAATCTCTCTGGACTCTGTACTTGTTTATAGATCATCCTCATGGTCTGGCACATCTTTTCCTCGGCATCTGATTAAGTTAACAATGTGCTGCTATTTGCATGCAGATTTGCCAGGCCTTTCTCTACAGCTGCTCCCAAAGACTTGGTCTTTCTCTGTAATGTGATAGCACAGCAGTCAGTAAATGCAATCTTTGTCAAACCCAGGTGTGCTCTTGATTTGGTTCTCATTCGTTCCAAGCAATTTTTCTTTCTGTAGCATTTATAAGGCTCTATTATAGTATAGCCACATCTGGAGCTAAAATTCTTCTATTAATTATATACTTTTAGCACTATAAAGACAAATTCAGACACAGCTACTAACATTTTCGTTGTTCTTCTTATTCTCTTTTTGACAGCCTGTATTTTATTTCTGTAGAAATTTAATTTTTAAAGCAGCATTCCTGATTTTTTTTCCATAAAAACAGTAATGCAAGCATGAAATCTAATATTTAGAAGCTCTAGTCTAAAATCATACTATCCAAAGCAATATAAAGCATTAAGCTTAATTTTTTTTAAACCTTTCAACACTTATCATACATATGATACTACAATAATGTATCTGTCTCATTAAGAGTTACAATCTAGTTGGGAAAGAAAGAGAGTGGTTAAACAAAAACCAAAGAAACTTACTCAGTTCCCTAGTGGATGCTGGTTCACATCACAGAATCACCAAACAATTTGTTCCCTCCACAGTCAAAAAGCAGAACCAAATTTGATCAGCATGGTGACTTAAATGCTGTATTTTCTTTGTGCAATGAGGGTAATTTTTCAAGATCAGGTTTGAAGTAGATTAGTGCAGAAATATGAGCTAAGCCTTCACTCTTATCATCTGAGTATGGATAAAGGATGCATTCACCCAAGAGCACCGAAAGTTATTTTCTAAGAAAAACTTTTCCTACCTCTTTTTTTCCGTGTGAGTACAGAGATCATCACAACAAAGTAATAAATGGAGACTAGCAAACAGGTTTGACAAGTGAGTATTCACTGTGAAAATGTACATAGAAGAGGAAATATTAGAAATCTTATTTGTTAATTTTAAACCCTATTTACAATCCAAAAGTAAACTTCTTTGCGAGGTAAATACCTGTGTGTTAAAAGAGGTCAGAATTTTTTTAATTACAGGAGCACTACAAAGAAAACCAATCCCCACAACTGAGGGAGGACTTTCATCTCATCAAATCAGGTGTTCTTCTCTAGTCCTTGGCCAAGTAAGTTTAACATGTACATGGTGAGCTGATGCCTTGACTTTAGTACTACTTATTTTAAAAAGAAGCATAAGTGGAAAACTTTTTTCCCCTAATCATCTTCCTTCTTGTTTGCTTTCAATATTTTTTTTTTTACATATTTGTACCAAAATTAAAAGAAACGCAAGTGTTCCATCTCTGTGCAGCTGAATTCACTGAAGCATCGATGATTTCTGGACTATTTTTCTTTAATAAAATCATGAATAAAAATATTGAACTAGCTTTACCCATGAAAAATAAAATATAGCTACAATGTTCTTCATGGTGGACTTTTTAAACTATTCCACTGAGGCAAAAGCTTTTATTTATTTATAGCAGATTTTATCTTCCCAAATCACTTATTTCAGATGATTCATTTGGCCATATATACCCTCAGTCTTTGCACAGACATGCAGACATGCTCACACAGATTCACACACAACATATACACATGCAAGGGGGCAAAAGAATCAGCAGACAGACAGAAGCTGTGTAACCAGATTACATCACAGGTTATGATGGAAATAAATAAAAGAAAATCTCTCTTGCTTCTATAGCGTGGCGTTTTAGTGGTGCTGGTTTGACTTTTGGCCCACACACATATGCCAATGGCAAGGCTAACTCTAGGGACTAACAAAAAAGAATGTGTGTTCACAGCTGTACAGTACACCAATACAGATTACATGTTTTCAGTGTTGCGGCCACAACAGAATGCTAATTAACATACTGGAGTGATGAGAACGGCTGTAAGGGCCTTATTGTTCCATTATTTCATGCAGCCCAGCTGCCTTTGTTTATGTCACTTATCCTCTCGTGCCACAGGTTTTTACTCCAAAAATACTATCCCAATACAACGTTAATATTTAAAAAACAAAGAGGTGGCAGATTGTCATTTTTGTGTCAGTCTCAAACTGCAGAACTGTTAAGCTGTTCTGGTTCGGTATTTAGAAATAATTTAACAGCCATATTCAGACACTGCCTGCATTCTAACATAATGGCTGAATACTTGAACCAAGCAAATGCATAACTATCCTGACATCACTTATGAGATTTAGATTGGTCAGTTAATGGAAGTCTTTACCAGAATCAATACCATAACAGCTTCTTGAAATGAACGTGATTTTTTACACAGAGTGCTGTGAACAATAAGTACAGAAATATCCTACCTTTGTATACAGCACAAAGGAACTGGGATTTGAAATTAAGAAGCAATTACAGTTTTTTGCAAAGTAATGTTACAGTTGATTATTAGAAATAAACACGTACAAAATAAGCACTTTTTAATAAATAGCTGGAGAATATTAAAATTCCACAATCCTATTATTCCTTTTTTTCCCCCTACTTTTTTAACAGCCATTTTATCTGCTGGCTTGGTTATCATGTTGCTGTTAAGGATTAATATTGATGATTGTTGCCAACAATGGTTAAATATTGCAGAAAAACACTTTTTATGAGAGAGATGTAGCCATATCTAACTGTAAGTAATATTAGTTATGCCTGTTGCTTTGACTTCTTTGATTGATTTATGAAAAAAGCAATGTTAAATGCCATTAATATTCTTATTTGTATTACAGTAGTGCCTGAATGTCTTGGCTGATGCTGTTCAGATTCAGATCCAGGAGAGCTAAGAAGACGACGACTTCCTAATACAAAGGAAAAGAAGGATTCCTGTCCACAGAAGCTCTCTGATCCCAAAAGTATTTATGTTTCTCAAAAGAGAAATCAAACAACTTGGCCCCCTCAACTTCTGTGAAACCACACAGCAGGCTGAGTTTACTTATGGGTTTAAAGAAACTAGTAAGGTTTTATTTAGTCAGTAGCAACAAGTGGGAAAATTTGAAAAAGTGAAACAAGGAGGGGAAAAAAGAAAAAACAGCCAAAAAACCCCAGGACATCGGTGGTAGGAGGTTCAATGTACTGCTACCTGGTTACAACTCAAAAATTTCTTCCCCTCATTTACTTGGTATAAAGAAATAGGAAACATTAATGATAAAGAGTTTTCCGAACAATTTATTCCATCAGTTGACTGTAAGTGCTGTCAGAGCATGAGCTTGGCTAGAACCCGAAGTGTTAATGGTGCATTTCTTTCTCAAATTAAAAGGAAAAAAAAATACTCGAGTTCCAGTTTCGCAAGTTTAGCTTTCCCAACAAAAGGTGAGAGAGCTAACAACATACCTGTCACCTCAGATTTACCCAGTGAACAGAAACATCAGAAAGGGTAAGTCTTCCCCAAAAATGTCATCTCCCTAATCAAAGACATACTGTTGTTAATCACAATGCACACCAAAATCCTGAAAACATCCAATTGAGTGAACAAGCCCTAGTTGCTTTTTAATGAGTTTAACTGGTAATCTCAGATAAACGTGCAACTGCTTGAAGTGTCTGTCTTATGTAAGGCAGTAATGAGGGGATTTAATGTTTGCTGCAGCCTACACAGCTCACAATGGTGCACACGCCACAGGTGTGGTACAATCTAACACAGAGTAGTTTCTCAGCTATGACCATTCCCCTGCTGTGGACAGAACATCGATTTTTTTAACTGGATCCAGGAGCTAGCTAAATTACCCAGCTGCTCTGTGTTTAAGCCCCCAGCTAGTTTATATACCAATAACAATAAACTTTCTATAACAGCGACCCAGTCTATTACAGTGCTTCTTGCTCAAGCTAAAAGTGGGCCACTGTTACTTCAGCTATGTTCATGGATGACACCATGGGATTTGTCCCTTCCTAAAACTGTAAAAACATATTATAAAAAGATACCAGTGCATGCTCAATTAATGGAGTTTTGTTTTGCTTTCCAATAGGATGATCTGTTATTTATGGAACAGACACACAGTATCTTAAGCCTATCGGTTGGGAATGCATTGGAAGGTTGACTTCTTATTTACAAAGTAACACCTAGTCACAGTCACAAAATGCAGTACTGACAGTTGCCTCTTAACAAGTTTAGTGCGATACAGTCACAGGTACTGAAAACTTCTCTCCAGATAATCCACTCATGCATTTATTTAAGAAAATAGTATTTAATTCTGACATCAATTAAATAAAATTGTTTACAGTATGTAATAGGTGTGTTGTTGGAACTGTGATGGTCTATTCTAAGAATGAGAAGTGTTATACAGAGATGTAATAGGTTTTATCAGACCAGCCAATAGGTTGTGAGAAAAATAAACAAAACAAAACAAAACAAGAGAGACAAGATTTTGGGACCAGAAAAAGGACTTGTTTCCTCTAAAATGTAGCAATTGTTTCCCTGCAGAGATATCTGTTGGTTTACTAACATGTTGCATCTCTATAAACTTTGTCTTTCTGAAAACACATTATAAAAAATAACTGTAAAATTAACACTTAACAAAAATAAGATGTAAAAAAACCCAAAACAACAAAACTGACAAAACACTCCAGTTTACATTGCAATTTTCTTGAACTTAGGAAGAAATCCTGTCATGACTTAACTGTTCCCATTGCTTCATAACTTTCAGTGAACTACTTCTTTCAATTTTAGTTTATGAAACCTTACTGAAATTAACTTCTTGTGGCTTAGGCTGATACAAATAACAGCAACAAGGTACTAAAACACTAATAAACTGATTACAAGGTCACATAAATGGATATGTATATAGCTGCTGGGCATAATGCGTAAGTAACTTCAGGTGCAAGCCATAAAATACAGCAGTGAGTATGTAAGCACAGGCAACCACAAAAAACCCTCAGTTGTCAGTTTTGGAAAATATATATTCTTGCTGCATTTAATCAGGCATTTACTTAAAAGTATTCCCATCCTAATTGCAGACTTTAAATCGCTTTTAGAGCCAAATTTACCAAAGACTAAGATTTTTTTAACAGTGACCCCAACACTGTAAGAAAACCATAGTAGATTACATAGGAGCTGTAAGACTCTCCTACATTATTTATCTACATCATATGCGGCATCTTACCTCTACAAACACAGCCATTTTCAAAATAACCCTCTAAAGAGGGTGCTCTTGTTTTCAGAGTCACTCCCAGACCATCCTCAGTTAGAAACAGACTTAGCTTGAAAATGCTCACTTGCAGACAAACCAGCCCAGGCACTATATAGCTGTCAGAAGGCTGACAGCTTGTTGTATGGAGATGATCATACCTTCCCCACAGAAAGTCCCATGGGAAAGGCTGGAAACAAAAGAAATCCTGATGTGATCCATCCAACTGAGCAGGGCAGAAGTTGGCTTCCGCTGAGAGGACTAACCTGGCAGCGCCATCCAGCCCATCCCATTAAACCCTGCCCTCTGGCCAAAACATCACTGAAAGACCTGCACACCTTGCCCAAGCCCAAGCTCTCCATTCCCCCTGCTCTGTGTCATCACAGAGCTGAGAGTTTGCTCTGGGATGAGCTGACAACTTCAGTTGCACATCTGGTCATGGAGCAGGAAACCTGCTGTGATGTGGCACAGGGGAGCCCCTCTGTAAAGCACCCTCTCCAGCTATAGCCTAGCACGAGGGCCTCTCCTCACCAGCCCAATTCCTAGCTGCTCCACATGGGAAGCAGACAGCAAGTCAAGGACGTCTGCACAGAGGTTTTGTGCCTCCACACGAACTCTAATCCAGTTACAGCCATGCCTTCATGGGTCCTTAAGAAGCTCCAAGAAAAATGATGGCTAAAGACTTGAGCGGCATTCCTTTTTCCTGGTCTTTGTGGACCAGAGGTGATGATTTGCAGCTTCCCGTGGTTCCCAACCCACCCATCCCTACCTGCCAGCCTCTACTCCTTCCCCTCACAGTGTTCCATCATCAATCAGTTCTTCAGATGCTTGCCAGAGATCTGCTTTGTTCTGCATCCAATTCCAACTGGCTGTACACAATAAGAATTTCATTCCTATGCCTGTGCTTTCCACCTGCGAAATTGAGTCCTTCATGCCATTAGCCTTCTATATTGTCCTCCAACCATATGGAAAAGGTTCCACAGTAGCCCAGAAAAAGGAAGCCTGCTACAGAAACTGGGCCCTTAATCTGCAAGAAGAAGCTTTCACACATCAGAATTCCCCTTCTCTGAGGAAAAAAAAAAAAACAACAAATATTTGTGTTTCAGTTATTTGTGCAAAAAGCAGGATTCCCAGACTTAAAAATTACGTCATATAGAGAATAAGGCAATCTCTTGGTTTTAGAAAATCCCAGGGCCAAGGCAATCTTGGGGCTGGATTCTGTAGCTGAGGAAGCATCATTCTGACAGGGATCCACCTCCTGCATGACTCTTGGTAAACATGCGCTTTCCATACTGAAGCACAGGGAATGTGATGGTTTCATCTTTTTTTTGATAGGTTTCCCTTAAGCTCTGTGGGGTTTGGTTGTTTTTTGCTTTGTGGTTTGTTTGGTTTTTTTTTTCTTCTAGAGTTTTACTTAAATTTGGGGGTTGAAAGAACCTAAAATTCTGCAGAAGTCCAGTGATTTTGGCACAAGCTCAAGAACTATCGCATTGCTGAACTGACATGGCTGTGGTTCAGCCACTGATGTCCAAAGCCACATTCCCTGTAGCCAACTGAGTTCTTTCCAGTGCTCACAGCACACCCAAAGCATGCACTATTATTCAACTAACGTAGACCACATTATGCCTTATTATATTACAGACACTGTATTTTGGTGTTTGGTGGCATGACCTTGTTGCTTCAGAGGAATATTTTTGAATAAAATGCTACTTCAGCTGGGGTGGATTTGTGAATTGTCACTTATTGTATATGAAGTTATACTTTCAAACACTCAGACATAGATGAGTGCTCAAAATCCCTTGTTTGAAGAACAACAAAATAATAAGAAATAATAATTATAGCAATAACTGCTTAGTATTTGTATGATAAAAGTGCTGAAAAGACATTAACTAATTAGTGCTCACAACACCCATGTGAGGCAGAAAAGTATCATTATCCACATGCTACAGATGGAAAACTGACAATGTGGAGTTACCTGCCTTTCCAAGACATGCATGAGGGGATAATCACCTAATGCAAATTCATCAAAAACCCTGTGGGGGAAGCACCAATAGAATGGTCACAGGTTCAGTTTCCTCCCTGTGAGCTCTGAAGCATTGAGAGAGCGAGCAGCATGGAGAGATGTGGGACAGACACACGTACCCT